>NC_037673.1:131324119-131436296 GCF_003255815.1 Theropithecus gelada | reverse complement strand
CTCACTGCAAGCTCCGCCTCCCAGGTTCACACCATTCTCCTGCCTCAGCCTCCTGAGTAGCTGGGATTACAGGCACCCGCCACCACACCTGGCAATTTTTTTTTTTTTTTTTTTTTGTATTTTTAGTAGAGATGGGGGTTTCACATGTTAGCCAGGATGGTCTCGATCTCCTGACCTTGTGATCCACCCACCTTGGCCTCCCAAAGTGCTGGGATTACAAGTGTGAGCCACCGCGCCCAGCCAAGATTTTTTTTTTCTTAATGCCTTCCTCCCCACTAAACAGAGGCAGAACTTCTTTCCCAAGGACTAAGACAAAAGCAGTAAATCCTCATGAGAAAAGCTGTGATGAGATGTGGTCCGCAGATCAGGTTTTTAGTGGGAAGGGAGGAACACTGGGTAGTAGAACCCAAAGCCTGTGCAGAAGGGTTGCGGGGAGACCTGGCTGGGCCTCCCACCTCCAGGCCGGCCCATAAGCTGGTGCCACCTGAGGTCCAAGCTGAGCAACCTTGAGAGCAGCAGTGGAGGAACAGACACGCTCTCCTGGGAGCCCCATATAGGACCCATGACAGCTGGATTTGTCCAAATTCTTTAAGCACAATCCACGCAGGCCTTCTAGGGCACAGTCCAGAAAGGTACGGAAATCCAGTCCCAGGAGAGGGTTGCCCAGTTCCCCTTAGGCCGGTAGCTCCCTCCTGAGGAAGTCCTAAGCTTTTGAGGCCCATGGTGTGGCCCCCATTGGATGTGTGATTTTGAATTCCCAAATTCTTTTGCAGGGGGCAATTCCCTGTACCCAGTTCAGCTCTCCCGGGCTCTGGATCAAGCCACAGCCCTGGGGCATTCTGGATGTGGAAACAAGCTCCAGGCAAAGCAGATGCCCAGGCCCAGTGCTTGGAGGGAGCCCTCCTACACAGCCCCTTGGATGTGTGGAAGATGATCCGGCCCCAGGAGGAGGCAGGGAGGAAGGGGGACTAATGCTCACACCACAGCCCAGCGTCTGAAGGTTGTTTCCAGGCTGAAACGCAGATGAACATTCGTGCATCTCTGTGCAAAACAACATTTCCTCATGGTGCAGGTTTATTGTCATGAGGTAGAAGGCAGAGTGTCATTTTAATCAATCTGGGGTCAGGAGCCAAGAATGTGCCAGAGTGCCATCTCTGGGCTCTGAGATTGTAGCCCTTTATTTAAGGGCTCCTTTAGACTTGAATTAATACAAATTAGCTCAGAGGTGCAAGTGCCGACCATGGGCAGGTCCAGCTCCCTCTGGCAGCAGGCCAGCCAACATTCAGAGGGCATGTTATCCAGGGTCACTTCTGTGCCTCTGGGGCTCTGAGGTCCTATGACATCCCAAGGCTACAGGACAGCCACAGCTCAGGGTGGTTGGTGATCCCCAGGGAATCACTCTAGGATGCAAGGCCCTGCTTAATGACAGAAAAACCATGAGGCCAAACCTGGGGTGCATGCGTGTGTGCCTGTTGCCCCTGCATGCCCAGGGTCTCTGTGCATGCCTACAAGGGCAAAAGGCTGAGCAGTCCCCAAGCAGGCCAGCTTGCTCTGGGATACAGCCCTTGGCCAGCAGGAGCCTCTGCCACAACATAGAAAAGACAGGTGCACTGAGCCAGCAGCCAGTGTCCCCAGCCTTGAGGTGCCAGTCTGGTCACTGCCCCTGCCCCTTTCTTCCAAGATGGAAGCCCTCCCTGCCACCAGTCCTTTCTGCTTCCCTCCTCTCCTGGCCTCACCTGAAAGTCCTCTATCAGCAGAGGACATCACAACCCAGCTCCCCTCTCCAAGAAGGCTGCCTATCCCTAACAGTCCTCAGATTCAGGGGGCCACCATCTGCCTTATCCTGGAATCCCCTGTTTTCACAGGCACAGCCCCAGCTTTTGGGCAGGGCCAACCTTCCAGCTTCCCCCTCTCCCTCATGTCTTAAAATCTCTGCCTCCAGATTCAGTACCTCCTTCTCCAGCCAACCCTGCTGTCAGCCTGGGGGCCTTCCACATCTTTATGGAAGATGCTAGGCCTCTTTACCCCTGGGCTTCCCTCTCTAGTGACCCTGGTGCCACTCCTGGCCCCTGCTTCCTTGGTGCCCAACACCTGGAAAAACCAGATCACACTTCCCACTGCCAGATCCCGCCCTTGCTCCGGGGTGCCCACCTGACCATGAACATCTCGGGCCTCCAGTCTTCTTTCCCTTCCACCTTCCTTCCTCTCGTCCCTGCTGACTCCAGTGCCCAGCACCTTACCTACTCCCTTCCTTCTAGGACACACTGCAAGGTCTGTCTGTAGTCTGAAAAATGGGGAGCCACCCTCAGGCTTGAAACCTAGGGTGCTGCAATTGGATGTGCACTTTCAAGATCCTCCCCACCCTGCTGGGGCATTTCTGTTCCAGGGCTCCCAGTAGTGTGGGATGCCATTGTAGGAATCCAGGTAAGGCTGATGGTGACAGGGATGAAGAGATGTGGACAAGTCAATAACCACCGAGGAGGTCACACAACAAAGCTTGAGAGAGGAGTCTAAGTAGACAGTCAGATTTATGACTTGGCAACTGAATGCGGGTGGAAGACTCCTCTTTACCAAGAGATGAAATACTGGAGGAGATGATGGCCGAATAGGAAAAGCTCCAGTCTATAGCTCCCAGTGTGAGTGATGCAGAAGACGGGTGATTTCTGCATTTCCAACTGAGGTACCAGGTTCATCTCACTGGGGCTTGTCAGACAGTGGGTGCAGGACAGTGGGTGCAGGCCACCGAGCAAGAGCCGAAGCAGGGGGAGGCATCGCCTCACCCGGGAAGCACAGTGGTCAGGGAATTCCCTTTCCTAGCCAAGGGAAGCTGCGACAGATGGCACCAGGAAAATCGGGTCACTCTCACCCTAATACTGCACTTTTCCAATGGTCTTACCAAATGGCACATCAGGAGATTATATCCCACGCGTGGCTCAGAGGGTCCCACACCCACTGAGCCTCACTCATTGCTAGCACAGCAGGCTGAGATCGAACTGCAAGGTGGCAGCGAGGCTGGGGGAGGGGCACCCACCATTGCTGAGGTTTGAGTAGGTAAACTGGGTGGAGCCCACCGCAGCTCAAGGAGGCCTGCCTGCCTCTGTAGACTCCACCTCTGGGGGCAGGGAATAGCTGAACAAAAGGCAGCAGAAACTTCTGCAGACTTAAATGTCCCTGTCTGACAGTTTTGAAGAGAGTAGTGGTTCTCCCAGCACAGAGTTTGAGATCTGAGAAGGGACAGACTGCCTCCTCAAGTGGGTCCCTGACCCCCAAGTAGCCTAACTGGGAGGCACCTCCCAGTAGGGGCAGACAGACACCTCACACGGCTGGGTGCCCCTCTGAGATGAAGCTTCCAGAGAAACAATCAGGCAGCAACATTTGCTGTTCTGCAATATTTGCTGTTCTGCAGTCTCCGCTGGTGATACCCAGGCAAACAGGGTCTGGAGTGGACCTCCAGCAAACTCCAACAGAGTTGCAGCTGAAGGTCCTGACTGTCAGAAGGAAAACTAACAAACAGAAAGCCAAAACCCCATCTGTACGTCACCATCATCAAAGACCAAAGGTAGATAAAACCACAAAGATGGGAAGAAACCAGAGCAGAAAAGCTGAAAATTCTAAAAATCAGAGCACCTCTTCTCCTCCAAAGGAATGCAGCTCCTCGCCAGCAATGGAACAAAGCTGGACAGAGAATGACTTTGACAAGTTGAGAGAAGAAGTCTTCAGACGATCATAATTCTCTGAGCTAAAGGAGGATGTTCAAACCCATCACAAAGAAGCTAAAAACCTTGAAAAAAGATTAGATGAATGGCCAACTAGAATAACCAGTGTAGAGAAGTCCTTAAATGACCTGATGGAGCTGAAAACCAGGCATGAGAACTATGTGACGCATGCACAAGCTTCAGTAGCTGATTCGATCAACTGGAAGAAAGGGTATCAGTGATTGAAGATCAAATGAATGAAATGAAGTGAGAAGAGAAGTCTAGAGAAAAAAAAGTAAAACGAACAAAACTTCAAGAAATATGGGACTATGTGAAAAGACTAAATCTAGGTCTGATGGGTGTACCTGAAAGTGATGGGGAGAATGGAACCAAGTTGGAAAACACTCTTCAGGATATTATCCAGGAGAACTTCCCCAACCTAGCAAGGCAGGCCAACATTCAAATTCAGGAAATACAGAGAACACCACAAAGATACTCCTCAAGAAGAACAACTCCAAGACACATAATTGTCAGATTCACCAAAGTTGAAATGAAGGAAAAAATGTTAAGGGCAGCCAGAGAGAAAGGTCAGATTATCCACAAAGGGAAGCCCATCAGACTAACAGCGGATCTCTCGGCAGAAACTCTACAAGCCCGAACAGAGTGGGGGCCAATATTCAACATTCTTAAAGAAAAGAATTTTCAACCCAGAATTTCATATCCAGCCAAACTAAGCTTCATAAGTGAAGGAGAAATAAAATCCTTTACAGACAAGCAAATGCTGAGAGATTTTGTCACCACCAGGCCTGCTTTACAAGAGCTCCTGAAGGAAGCACTAAACATGGAAAGGAACAACTGGCACCAGCCACTGCAAAAACATGCCAAATTGTAAAGACCACTCATGCTAGGAAGAAACTGCATCAACTAACAAGCAAAATAACCAGCTAACATCATAATGACAGGATCAAATTCACACATAACAATATAAACCTTAAATGTAAATGGGCTAAATGCTCCAATTAAAAGATACAGACTGGCAAATTGGATAAAGAGTCAAGACCCATTAGTGTGCTGTATTCAGGAGACCCATGTCACATGCAGAGACACACATAGGCTCAAAATAAAGGGATGGAGGAAGATCTACCAAGCAAATGGAAAACAAAACAAAAAAAAAGCAGTGGTTGCAATCCTAGTCTCCGATAAAACAGACTTTAAACCAATAAAGATCAAAAGAGACAAAGAAGGTCATTACATAATGGTAACGGGATCAACTCAACAAGAAGAGTTAACTATCCTAAATATATATGCACCCAATACAAGCACCCAGATTCATAAAGCAAGTCCTTAGAGACCTACAAAGAGACTTAGACTCCCATACAATAATAATGGGAGACTTTAACACCCCACTGTCAACATTAGACAGATCCACGAGACAGAAAGTTAACAAGGATATCCAGGAATTGAATTCAGCTCTGCACGAAGCAGACCTAATAGACATCTACAGAACTTTGCACCCCAAATCAACAGAATATACATTCTTCTCAGCACCACATCGCACTTATTCCAAAATTGACCACACAGTTGGAAGTAAAGCACTCCTCAGCAAATGTAAAACAACAGAAATTATAACAAACTGTCTGTCAGATCACAGTGCAATCAAACTAGAACTCAGGATTAAGAAACTCACTCGAAACCACTCAACTACATGGAAACCGAACAACCTGCTCCTGAATGACTACTGGGTACATAACGAAATGAAGGCAGAAATAAAGATGTTCTTTGAAACCAATGAGAACAAAGACACAACATACCAGAATCTCTGGGACCCATTTAAAGCAGTGTGTAGAGGGAACTTTATAGCTCTAAATGCCCACAAGAGAAAGCAGGAAAGATATAAAATTGACACCCTAACATCACAATTAAAAGAACTAGAGAAGCAAGAGCAAACACATTCAAATGCTAGCAGAAGACAAGAAATAACTAAGATCAGAGCAGAACTGAAGGAGATAGAGACACAAAAAAGGCCTTCAAAAAATCAATGAAACCAGGAGCTGGTTTTTTGAAAAGATCAACAAAATTGATAGACTGCTAGCAAGACTAATAAAGAAGAAAAGAGAGAAGAATCAAATAGAAGCAATAAAAAATGATAAAGGGGTTATCACCACCGATCCCACAGAAATACAAACTGCCATCAGAGAATACTATAAACACCTCTATGCAAATAAACTAGAAAATCTAGAAGAAATGGATAAATTCCTGGACACATATACCCTCCCAAGACTAAACCAGGAAGAAGATGAATCCCTGAATAGACCAATAACAGGCTCTGAAATTGAGGCAATAATTAATAGCCTACCAACCAAAAAAAGGCCAAGACCAGATGGATTCATAGCCGAATTCTACCAGAGGTATAAGGAGGAGCTGGTACCATTCCTTCTGAAACTATTCCAATCAATAGAAAAAGAGAGACTCCTCCCTAACTCATTTTATGAGGCCAGCATCATCCTGAGCCAAAGCCTGGCAGAGACACAACAAAAAAAGAGAATTTTAGACCAATATCCCTGATGAACATTGATGCAAAAATCCTCAATAAAATACTGGCAAACCAATCCAGAGCACATCAAACAGCTTATCCACCATGATCACGTGGGCTTCATCCCTGGGATGCAAGGCTGGTTCAACACATGCAAATCAGTAAATGTAATCCATCATATAAACAGAACCAAAGACAAAAACCACAAGATTATCTCAATAGATGCAGAAAAGGCCTTCAACTAAATTCAATAGCTCTTCATGCTAAAAATTCTCAATAAATTAGGTATTGATGGGACATATCTCAAAATAATAAGAGCTATTTATGACAAACCCACAGCCAATATCATACTGAATGGGCAAAAACTGGAAGCATTCCCTTTGAAAACTGGCACAAGACAGGGATGCCCTCTCTCACCACTCCTATTCAACATGGTGTTGGAAGTTCTGGCCAGGGCAATCAGGTAGGATAAAGAAATAAAGGGTATTCAATTAGGAAAAGAGGAAGTCAAATTGTCCCTGTTTGCAGATGACATGATTGTATATTTAGAAAACCCCATTGTCTCAGCCCAAAATCTCCTTAAGCTGATAAGCAACTTCAGCAAAGTCTCAGAATACAAAATTAATGTGCAAAAATCACAAACATTCCTATACGCCAGTAACAGACAAACAGAGAGCCAAATCATGAGTGAACTCCCATTCACAATTGCTTCAAAGAGAATAAAATACCTAGGAATCCAACTTACAAAGGATATGAAGGACCTCTTCAAGGAGAACTAAAAACCACTGCTCAACAAAATAAAAGAGGACACAAACAAATGGAAGAATGTTCCATGCTCATGGATAGGAAGAATCAATATTGTGAAAATGGCCATACTGCCCAAGGTAATTTATAGATTCAATGCCATCCCCATTAAGCTACCAATGACTTGCTTCACAGAATTGAAAAAAACTACTTTAAAGTTCATATGGAACCAAAAAAGAGCCCGCATTGCCAAGACAATCCTAAGCAAAAAGAACAAAGCTGGAGGCATCACGCTACCTGACTTCAAACTATACTACAAGGCTACAGTAACCAAAACAGCATGGTACTGGTACCAAAACAGAGATATAGACCAACAGAACAGAATAGAGCCCTCAGAAATATATCACACAACTACAACCATTTGATCTTTGACAAACCTGACAAAAGCAAGAAATGGGGAAAGGATTCCTATTCAATAAATAGTGCTGGGAAAACTGGCTAGCCATATGTAGAAAGCTGAAACTGGATCCCTTCCTTAAACCTTATACAAAAATTAATTCAAGATGGATTAAAGACTTAAATGTTGCACCTAAAACCATAAAAACCCTAGAAGAAAACCTAGGCAATACCATTCAGGACATGGGCATGGGCAAGGACTTCATGTCTAAAACACCAAAATAATTGCAACAAAAGCCAAAATTGACAAATGGGATCTAATTAAACTAGAGAGCTTCTGCACAGCAAAAGAAACTACCATCAGAGTGAACAGGCAACCCACAGAATGGGAGAAAATTTTTCCAATCTACCCATTTGACAAAAGGTTAATATCCAGAATCTACAAAGAACTCAAACAAATTTACAAGAAAAAATCAAACAACCCCATCAAAAAGGGGGTGAAGGATATGAACAGACACTTCTCAAAAGAAGACATTCATGCAGCCAACAGACACATGAAAAAATGCTCATCATCACTGGCCATCAGAGAAATGCAAATCAAAACCACAATGAGATACCATCTCACATCAGTTAGAATGGCGATCATTAAAAAGTCAGGAAACAACAGGTGCTGGAGAGGATGTGGAGAAATAGGAACATTTTTACACTGTTGGTGGGAGCGTAAACTAGTTCAACCATTGTGGAAGACAGTATGGCGATTCCTCAAGGATCACGAACTAGAAATACCATTTGACTCAGCCATCCCATTACTGGGTATATACCCAAAGGATTATAAATCATGCTGCTATAAAGACACATGCACACGTATGTTAATCACGGTACTATTCACAATTGCAAAGACTTGCAACCAACCCAAATGCCCATCAATGATAGACTGGATTAAGAAAATGTGGCACACACCATGGAATACTATACAGCCATAAAAAGGATGAGTTCATCTCCTTTGTAGGGACATGGATGCAGCTGGAAACCATCATTCTCAGCAAACTATCACAAGGACAGAAAACCAAACACCGCATGTTCTCACTCATAGGTGGGAATTGAACAATGAGAACACTTGGACACAGGAAGGGGAACATCACACACCAGGGCCTGTTGTAGGGTGGGGGTACGGGGGAGGGATAGTATTAGGAGATATACCTAATGTAAATGATGAGCTAATGGGTGCAGCACACCAACATGGCACATGTGTACCTATGTAACAAACCTGCACATTGTGCACACGTACCCTAGAAGTTAAAGTATAAAAAAGAAAAGAAAGAAAGGAAAGAAAGAAAGAGAGAAAGAGAGAAAGAGAGAAAGAAAGAGAGAAAGAAAGAGAGAAAGAAAGAAAGAAAGAAAGAAAGAAAGAAAGAAAGAAAGAAAGAAAGAAAGAAAGAAAGAAAGAAAGAAAGAAAGAAAGAAAGAAAGAAACGAACTGGAGGAGAAGCCAGGGTTTGGGATTTGAGGTTGGGGATGGGGGTGAGTGACAAGTTCAGTGTAGACACATCAAATTTGAGAAGCCTGTGAGATGCCCAGGGTGCAGTTGGGTCTAAAGGTCAAAGAGAGAGGGGTAGGCAGGTGGAGGGTCCTGGAAAGTGGAAAAGATCACCCAGAGAGGATGTGCAAAGGGAGCAGAGGAGGAGAACTCAGGGACCATCCTGAGAAAACAGCGTGTATGAGCCAGGCAAAGGATAAACACTCCTGACAAGTAAGGCTGGAGGAAAACCAAGAGAAAGGAGTGACAAGGATGCCAAGGGAATTGGCCACTGGATTTGAAGACAAGGAGGATGCTGGCAACCTCAGAGAGGCTAGATATTCTGGAGTGTAGGGAAAGCAGCTAGGGCATAAATGATGGAGAGGGAAGTGCGACTGGAACTACAGACACTTTTCCCCAGAGGGTTCGCCATGAAGAGAAGGAGAGGGCAGGCTGGATTGCGTTGTTTGAGAGGGGACACACACAGGCAGGCGCTTGCTTACATGACAGCAAGAAACAAACGAAGGTGTATGCGTGACAGGGGAGACCTCTAACGCTCCCCTTCTCTTCTCTACCCAGGCCTGGGGCTCCCAGAATGTGGGGCCAGGCCCTAGACAGCAAGCCACCCAAGCCCAGGCAAGGGGCAGCCCCTGACAGGACAGGTCAACACACCCTGACTGAACATAGGAACCCAGACCAGCCCCCGCCTGGAGAAGCATGAACACTGGGTGCAGAGCTAGGTGAACCTACTGTGCACAGGACAAGTGCCTGAGGGCACGATTCAGGGCAGGGGGGCAGCCCTGAGGTTCTTTCTGAAGCCTCTGAGTCAAGGGAGTGTTGGTCACTCCATGGTTTTCAGCAACCCAGAAAGACTTCTCAGCAGCAGTAGCCCTTCCAGAGCCACCTTACAGAAGCACAGAGACTATTCCCAGCAAGACAGCAGCAGACTCTCAGCTATGTGGGGAAAGCAGCTAGTGGCCTGGGCCACCAAAAAGCTGAGGCGTCCTGGGTATGTAGTTCAAAGGATGTGTAGCATAAGAAAATCAGGCACTTCGCAGCACAAGAGAGAGGAAAAGTTCAGATGTGGCCTCTGGAGTCAGACACACCTTTCAAATCTCAGCTCTGACATTTCACTGCTGGGTGACCTCAATTTCTTCATCTGTAAAATGGAGCTAATAATACCGTTCTTAGAATTGTTTTAAGAGTAAATGAGATAATATTGGTAAAGATCAACCTGCCACACACGTTGGACTCAACAACTGGAAGATGGTAGTACAGTCATTATTTCCTTAGGGCCTTCGGGGCAAATGGGCCTACAGCCTGCCCTCCCAGCACCATGGCACCCCCAGCGCACTCACCCGGATGCCCCGGCTATAGCCGATAAGCTTGAGGATGCGCAGGGACTGCATGCCATCAGCGATATGCACGTAACTGAACTGTCTGCCCATGAGCTCGCGGACGGTATAGGGGAGAAGCATAATGATCATAACGATCACATCCAGCACGTTGTAGCCGTTCTTCCAGTAGTTGATGGGGTCCACATAGAGCTTCATGGACAACTCAGATGTGCAGATGGACACAAAGAACATCTCCGAGAGCTACAGGGGTAGCAAAGGTTGGAGAAGTCAGACCGAGCTGCACAGCCCTAGAGCTCTGGCCTGCTCCCTGCCTGAGCCCTGGAAGGGGTGCTCCTAAGTCACCCATGTGACAGAGAAACCCAGGCAGAGTTCCTGGCACACAGCGGACACTTAGTGTACCTGACTCCCTTCCCCTTCTCTGTCCTTCCTACCCCGTGGCCCTATGCCTGGGGCTGGGTGTGACCCTGAGTACTTGGGAATGACTGCCTGGCAGACAGAATGACTGTATAGGCTCTAGCATACTGCAACTCAACCTGAATATAAGGTTTCCCAAGGGAAGGTCCCGAGAGTTTTCTGACCAACCTGAATATACAAACTTTTAGGAATATAGATGAAATACACAGATATCTACTTCTGTTTAATCTATTAACTTAATCATACATATTCAATCTGTTTCTGAAGAATATTCTTTTAGTTTATGAACCAATCTTCTTCAAATTCTTTTCATGCATCTACAACTCTAATGGCTTTGCTTTTACCAAGAAGTACTCTTTGTGTCATCTAAGTGTTTCCTTCCCATCACATCTTGACTATCACGCAATTCCATTCACTCACTGGAAGAGCTGTGATTGAGCACCCACCCTGTACCAAGCAAACATCATTTTAGGCACTGGGAAATGCAACAACGAGTAAGACAGAAAATGTCCAGCCCCCAGGAAGCTTACAGTCTAGTAGGAGAGACAGAAATAAATGCTGGAACAAATGTATATAGAATATAATGTCAGGCAGGAAGGAAAATAAACCAGCCAAAGGAGATAAAGGGACTCACCAGGTTGGAGGAGAAGAGGCAGTCCTAGCAGCTATTTTAGAAAAGATGGAAGCAACCAAACACAGAAGGACAAATATCACATGTTCTCACTCATCTGTGGGAGCTAAAAAAGTGAATCTCATGAAGATAAAGAGTAGACTGGTGGTTACCAGAGGCCAGGAAGGGCAGGGGATGAAAAGAGGTTGGTTAATGGTTACAAATATACACTGAGAAGAAATAAGACCTAATGTTCAATAGATCAATGAAGTGACTATAGATAACATCAATCTATTGTGCATTTCAAGATAACTAGAAGAGAATAATTCAAATGTTCCTAGCATAAGAAAAAGATAAATATTTAAGGCAATTATCCTGATTTGATTATATGAATGTATCAAGTTATCACATGTAGCCCAAAATACGTATATCTAATATGTATAGGAAGGAAGGAAGGAAGGAAGGAAGGGAGGGAGGGAGGGAAGGAGGGAGGGAGGGAGGATGGAAAGAAAGGAGGGAGGGAGGAAGGAAAGAAAGGAGGGAGGGAGGAAGGAAGAAAGAAAGGAGGGAGGGAGGAAGGAAGAAAGAAAAGAAGGAAGGGAGGGAGGGAGGGAGGGAGGGAAAGAAAGGTGGTCAACAGAGGTCTCGCTGAACCCAGGAATCGAGACAAAATAAAAACTGGGGGGAAAACCTTGAGGAAGTGAAGGAATGGTGAGTCCAAGAGCCCTAGGGAGAAAAAGAGGCCGTTCAAGGAACAGCAAAGTCAGCAGGGCTAGAACAGAAACAGGGAGAGCAGAGCAGGAGAGGTGGTTAGACAAGCAAACTGTCATGCCTTGTAGGCCTGGTGAGGACTTTGAATTTTAATCTCAGCCTCGGAGGATTTTGAGGAAGGAAGTGATCTGAACTAATTTACATTTTTAAGATATCTCAAAACAATTCTTGTATGTTTTATTGTACACATGTCTAAAGTATCTCTCAGATATATACCTAGGAGTGGAATTACTGCGTTGTAGGATATGAATGTCTTAACTTCACTATATATGGGCAAATTGTTTTCTGAAGTTATTGAATCAATCTACTTTAATATCAGCAATGTTCCTCTTGTTCTACATCCTTGCTAACACTTTGACTATCAGACTTCATCAATCTAACGAATATGAAATAGTATCCTATTTTTAAATTTTTGTTTCTCTAATTATGAATAAAGTTGGGCATTTTTATATGTTTAAATTATGAATTGCCTGTTTCTAATCTTTTGCCAAATTTTCTGCTGTATTGTTTTGTCTTTTTCTTATTGATCAGTAAGACATCTTTTATACATTTTGAATCCTAATGCTTTGCCTGTTGTATGTGTTACAAATATCTTCTCCCACACCAACTTATCACATTGACTTTTCACCTTTTTTATAGTTTTTTGTTTGTTTGTTTGTTTGTTTGTTTGTTTGAGACAGAGTCTCACTTTGTCACCCAGGCTGGAGTGCAGTGGCACGATCTCAGCTCACTGCAACCTCTGCCTCCCAGGTTCAAGCGATTCTCCTGACTCAGCTTCCCAGGTAGCTGGGATTACAGGCGCCTGCCACCACACCTGGCTAATTTTTGTATTTTTAGTAGAGATAGGGTTTCACCATGTTGGCCAGGCTGATTTCAAACTCCTGACCTCAAGTGATCTGCCTGGGTCGGCCTCCCAAAGTGCTGGGATTACAGGTGTGAGCCACCATGCCTGGACAGTTTTATATGTTTATAATTATATCTTCCATGCAGGTAAACCATATAGTCCAGGTTTGTTTGTTTTGGGTAGTAGAAATTTTAAACTAAGACAATGCTTTATAGCCATTAAAGGATATATAATATTTATTTCAGGTTTTTGCTTTCTTATTGAGAGTCAGTTTTAGAATTTTTTTAAGAAAATTATCTATTTCAGCTAGGTTTTCAAACTTATTAGCATAAAATTGTTAGATTTCTGATAGCTACTGTATCTATACTTCCCTTTTTAATTCCTAATTTAGGGCTTCTATTTATCTTGATTGTCTCATGAAGAAAGTTCTTTATTTTATAATTATTTTCTGAGAGCTAACTTCTGGTTTTGTTGATACTTTCTAAATATATTCTATTGAATCTTCATTTTCTCTTTCATCAATTTCTACTCTTATCTTTACTATTTCCTTCTTTCTACTGCTTTTGGTGTTATTCTGTGGCTCTTTTCCCAACAGTTCAGCTCATTAATTTTTAAAATTGAGATATCATTCAAATACCACAAAATTCACTATTTTTAAGTGTAGAATTTAATAGTTTATTTTGTTTGTTTTAGTTTTTAGTATTTTGTACCTTTTTATTGTGGTAAAATATACATCAAATGTATCATTTTTAACCATTTTAAGGTGTACAGTTCAGTGGCACTAAGCGCATTCACAATATTGTACAACTATCACTAGCATTTCCAGAAGGATTTCATCATCCCAAATGGAAACTCTGTACCCAATAAACAGTAAGTTCTCATTGCCCTCTCCCTGCAACCCTAGGTAATCTCTAGTCTACTCTCTGATGGTATGAATTTGCCTATTCTAGGTATCTCATATGGGTGAAATCATACAATATTTGTCCCTTTGTGTCTGGCTTATTTCACTTCATGGAATGTTTCCAAGGTTCATTCCACCTTGTAGCACATGGAATAGAATAGCAGAATTCTATTTCTAGCATGTGTTGGTTTCTGACTTAAAAATATAATTCTATTCCTTTTTAAAGATGAATAATATAGCATTGTATGCATCTACCATATTTTGTTTATCTATTCATCTGTTGATGGGCATTTAGGCTGCTTCCACCTTTTGACTATTGTGAATAATGCGGTTATGAACATGTATGCACATACAAGTATCTGTTTGAGTCCCCGCTTTCCAATCTTTTGTGTATATACCCAGAAGTGGAATTGCTAGATCATGGAATACTATGTTTAACTTTTTGAGAATCTGCCAAACTGTTTTCCACAGTAGTTGTCCCATTGTTACACTCCCACAAACAATGCAGAATAGTTCTAATTTATCTACATCTTCACCAACACTTGTTATTGTCCATTTGTTGTTGTTGCTTGTTTGTTTGTTTTTTGAGACGGAGTCTTGCTCTGTCGCCCAGGCTGGAGTGCAGTGCATGATCTTCTCACTGCAACCTCTGCCTCCCAGGTTCAAGCGATTCTCCTGCCTCAGCCTCCTGAGTAGCTGGGATTACTGGCACCCGCCACCACACCTGGCTAATTTTTGTATTTTCAGTAGAGATGAGGTTTCACCATGTTGGCCAAACTGGTCTCGAACTCCTGATCTCAACTGATTCACTTGCCTCGGCCTCCCAAAATGCTAGGCTTACAGGCGTGAGCCACTGCACCCGGCCCCATTTTTTATTGTTTTTTAATAATAACTATTCTAATAGGTGTGAAATTGTATCTCATTGTGGTTTTCATTTGCATTTCCCTAATGACTAGTGATGTGAAACATCTTTTCATGTGCTTATTGGCCATTTGTAATATCTACTTTGGAGAAATGTCTATGTAAGTCTTTTGCCCATTTTTAGATTGAGTTGCTTGTTTTGTTGATGCTGTTGAGTTGTAGAAGTTCTTTATATATTCTAGATATCAATTCTTTATCAGATATATAATTTGCAAATATTTTCTCTCATTCTATGGATTGTCTTTTCACTTTTTTTTTTCCTCAAAACAGGGTCTTGCTCTGTCACCCAGGCTGGAGTGTAGTGGCACGACCATGGCTCACTGCAGCCTCAACCTCCCAGGCTCAAGCGATCCTCACACCTCAGCCTCCCAAGTAGCTGGGACCATAGGCACATGCCACCACACCTGGCTAATTTTTGTATTTTTTGCAGACAGGGTTTCGTCAGGTTGGTCTAAACTCAAACTGGGCTCAAGCGATCCTCCCACCTCAGCCTCTCAAAGTGCTGAAACTACAGGTATGAACCACCATACTCAGCCTCTTCTCACCTTCTTGATAGTGTCCTTAGATGCATGAATGTTTTAATTTGATGAAGTCCAATTTGTCTGTTTTTTCTTTTATTGTCTGTACTTTTAATGTCATGTGTAAGAATCCATTACCAAATCCAAGTTCATGAAGATTTACCCCTTTGTTTTCTTCTAAAAGTTTTAGTTCTTATATTTTGGTTGTTGATTTAGTTTGTTTTTGTACATGGTGTGAGGTGAGTGTCAAACTTCAGTCTTTTGCAGGTGAATACCAAGTTGTCCAAATACTATTTGTTGAAGAGACTACTACTTTTTCCCCATTGAATGGTCTTGACTCCCTTGTCAAAAAATCAATTGACCATAGATATTTGAATTTATTTCTAGATTCTCAGTTCTATTCCCTTGGTCTATATGTCTATCCTATTGCTAGTACCATGCTGTTTTGATTGCTATATCTTGGTAGTCAGTTTTGAAGTCAGAAAGTGCAAGTCCTCCAACTTTGTTCCTTGTTTTCAATATTGTTTTAGCTATTTGGGGCCCTTTCACATCCATATGAATTTGAAGATCTCCTTTCCCATTTCTGCAACAACAAAAAACTATTGGAATTTTGACAGAAATTGCATTGCATCTGTAGATTGCTTTGAAAAGTATTGCCATTTTAACAAGATTAAGTCTTCTCTTCCATGAACACAGGATGTCTTTTCAGTTATTCAAGTCTCTTTAATTTCTTTCAGCAACGTTTTGTAGTTTTCAGTATTCATCTCTCACTACCTTAATTTTTTTCCTAGGTATTTTATTCTTTTGGATGCTCTTGTAAAGATAATTTTCTTAATTTCCTTTTCAGATTATTAATTGATAGTGCATAGAAATACAATTGATTTTTTTCAGTTAATACAGTACAGAGAAAAAAAGAAATATAATTGATTTTGTTGTTAATCTTGTATCTTGCAACTTTGCTGAATTTGTTTAATACCTCGTGTGTGTGTGTGAGTATACGGATTCTTTTAGGATTTCCTATATATAAGACCAAGTAATCTGCAAATAGAGATACAGGCATGCCTTGTTTTATTGCACTTCACTTTATTGCACTGTGCAGACGCTGCAAGTTTTCACAAATTTAACTTTTGTGGCAACCCTACATTAAGCAAGTCTATAGGTGTCATTTTTCCAACAGTGTGTGCTCATTTCATGTTTCTGTGTCTTATTTTGGTAATTCTCACAATATTTCCAAATTTTTCATTATTATTATATCTGTTATGGTTATCTGTGATCAGTGATCTTTGATGTTACTATTGTGAAAGAAAAATATCCTGGGCACTGAAATCACTAAGCTAAAGGGAGAAGTCAAGCTGAGAACTGGGTAGGGCAAACCTGCCTCCCATTCTATTCAAAGTCACCCCTCTACTCACTGAGATAAATGCATATCTGATTGCCTCCTTTGGAGAGACTGATGAGAAACTCAAAAGAATGCAACTATTTGTATCTTATCTACCTAGGACCTGAAAGCCCTTCTCCCTGCTTAAGCTGTCCCACCTTTCCAGACCGAACCAATGTTCATCTTACATATCTTGAATGATGTCTCATGTCTGCCTAAAATGTATAAAACCAAACTATGTTCTGACCACCTTGGGCACAAGTCATCAGGACCCCCTGAGGCTGTGTCACAGGCATGCATCCTCAACCCTGGCAAAATAAACTTTCTAAATTTGCTGAGACCTGTCTCAGATTTTCGGGGTTCACACTGTTTTAATTGCTTGGGATGGCATAAACCGGATCCATATAAGACAGCAAACTCAATACATGTGCATGTTCGGACTGCTCCACTGACCAGCCATTCCTCCATCTCTCTCCCTCTGCTGGGGCCTCCTTATTCCTTGAGACATAACAATATTTAAGTCAGGTCAGTTAATAACCCTACAACGATCTCTAAGTGTTCAAGTGAAATGAAGAGTCGCAAGTCTCTCACTTCAAATCAAAAGCTAGAAATAATTAAGCTTAGTGAGGAAAGCATGTTGAAAGCCTAGACCTCTTGCACCAAAAAGTTAGCCAAGTTGGGAATAGAAAGGAAAAGTTCTTGAAGAAAATTTAAAGTGCTATTCCAGTAAACACATAAATGATAAGAAAGCAAAACAGCCCTATTGCTCACATGGAGAAAGTTTTGGTGGTCTGGAGAGATCAAACCAGCCACAACATTCCTTAAAACCAAGGCCTAATCCAAAGCAAGGCCCTAACTCTCTTCAATTGTTTGAAGTCTGAGAGAGAGGAGGCTGCCGAAGAAAAGCTGAAAGTTAGCAGAGGTTGGTTCTTGAGGTTTGAGAAAATAACGTATCTCCAGAACATAAAAGTACAACATGAAGCAGCAAGTGCTGAAGCTGCAATGCCTTATCTAGAAGACCTAGCTAAGAGAGTTGATGAAAGTGGCTACACTCAACAACAGATGTTCAATGTGACAAAGTAGACAAAAAAGCTTTATATCTGAAGAAGAAGCCATGTAGGACTTTCCTAGCTACAGGGGAAAAGTAAGGCCTGGCTTCAAAAGTTCAAAGGACAGGCTGAATCTCTTGTTAGGGGGTAATGCAGCTGGTGACTTTAAGTTGAAGCCAGTGCTCATTTACCATTCCAAAAATCCTAGAGCCCTTAAGAATGATGCTAAATCTACTCTGCCTGTGCTCTAAAAATGGAACAATAAAGCCCAGATGACAGCACATTGGTTTACAGCATGGTTTATGGAATATTTTAAGCCCACTGTTAAGACATATTGCTCAGAAAAAAAGATTCCTTTCAAAATGTTACTGCCCATTGACAATGCACCTGGTCACCTAAGAGTTCTGGTGGAGATGTATAAAAAGATGAAGAAGTTGTTTTCAGGCCGGCTAATAAAATATCCATTCTGATCAAGGAGTCATTTCAACTTTTAACTCTTATTATTTAAGAAATATATTTCATAAATACATAGCATATGTATTTATAGTATTTATAGACAGTGATTCTTCTGATGGGTCTGGGTAAAGTAAATTGAAAACCTTCTGGAAAGAATTCACCATTCCTTTTTTTTTTTTTTTTTTTTGAGACGGAGTCTCGCTCTGTAGCCCGGGCTGGAGTGCAGTGGCCGGATCTCAGCTCACTGCAAGCTCCGCCTCCCGGGTTTACGCCATTCTCCTGCCTCAGCCTCCCAAGTAACTGGGACTACAGGCGCCCGCCATCTCGCCCGGCTAGTTTTTTGTATTTTTTAGTAGAGACGGGGTTTCACCGTGTTCGCCAGGATGGTCTCGATCTTCTGACCTCGTGATCCACCCGTCTCGGCCTCCCAAAGTGCCGGGATTACAGGCTTGAGCCACCGCGCCCGGCCAAGAATTCACCATTCTAGATGCCATTAGGAACATTCAGGACTCACAAGAGATCAAAATATCTGCATGAACAGGAATTTGGAAGAGGTTGATTCCAATCTTCGCGGATGACTTTGAGGGGTTCAAGACTTCACTGGAGGAAGTAATTGCAGATGTTGTGGAAATAGCAAGTGAACTAGAATTAGAAGTGGAGCTTGAAGATGTGACTAAACTGCTGCAATCTCATGATAAAACTTGAAGAGATGAGGAGTTGCTTTTCATGGGTGAGCAAAGAAACTGGTTTCTTGAGATGGAATCTACACCTGGTGAAGATGCTGTGAAAGTTGTTGAAATGACAACAAAGGATTTAGAATATTCCATAAACTTCGTTGATAAAGGCAGCAGCAGGGTTTGAGAGGATTGGCTTCAACTTTGAAAGAAGTTCTACTGTGGGTAATAAGTTTACAACCAGCATCACTTGCTACAGAAAAATCTTTCATGAAAGGAAGAGTTGATTGATGTGGCAAACTTCCTTGTTGTCTTATTTTAAGAAATTGCCACAGACACTCCGGCCTTCAGCAACCATCACCCTGATCAGTCAACAGCCATCAACATCAAGGCAAGACCCTCCACCAGCAAAAAGATTATGTCTTGCTGAAGGCTCAGATTATTGTTGGCATTTTTTAGCAATAAAGTATTTTTAAATTAAGGTATATACATTTTTTTTAGATCTAATGCTATTGCACACTTAACAGACTCAGTATAATGTAAACTTAACTTTTATATGTACCAGGAAACAAAAAAAAATCACATGACTCACTTTATTGTGGTCTGAAATTTAATCCACAATATCTCTGACGCATGTCCATAGCTTTACTTCTTTCTTTTCAATTTAAATGCCTTTTGTTTCTTTTTCTTGACTGATGATTCTGGCTAGAACTTTCAGTACAATGTTAAATCGTGGTGAAAGCAGTCATATTAGTCTTGTTCCTAATCTTAGGGGGAAGACTTTTCGTCTTTCTCAATTAAGTCTGAAGCTAACTGTGGGTTTTTTCATAAATGCCCTTTATCAAGTTAAGGAATTTCCTTTTTATTTGTAGTTTACTTTTTTATATATAATGAAAGAATGTGGGATTTCATCAAATGCTTTTTCTACATCAACTGAGGTGAACTTTTTTCCTTCATTCTACTGGTGTATTACATTGACGGATTTTTGTATTTTGAATCACCCTTGCTTTCCTGAGATAAATCCCACTTGATCGTGGTGTATAATTCTGCTAAGTATGCTTCTGGCTGGCTCCAGTTTGTTACTCTCTCAATTACAATTTTTGCATCTATATTCTTAAAGAACATCTGTCTATAGTTTTCTTTTCTTATGATGTTTTGTGCTGGTCTCATGGATAAGCTCAGAAGTCTTCCCTCTTCTCTTTTTTGGTAGAGTTTGGGAAGAATTGGTGTTAGTCTTTCCTTAAATGACTGGTAGAATTCACATGTGAAACTACCTCGTCCTGAGATTTTCATTGTTGGGAGGTTTTTGATTCCTGATTCAATCTTTTGTTATCTGTTCTGATGGGTCAGTTTTCTATTTCTTCTTGAGTCAATTTGTGTGCTGTCCATTTCACCTAGATTATTTAACTTGTTGGCATATAATTACTTATCGTATTCTCCTATAACCCTTTTTGCTTCGATAAGGTCAGTAGAAATGTCCCACATTTCATTTCTGACATTAGTAATTTGAGTCTTATTTTCTTAGTCAATCTAGCTAAAGGCTTGTCAATTTGTTGATATTTTTAAAGAACCAACTTTTGATTTTGTTCATTTTCTCTATTGTTTCTTTACCCTCTATTTTGTTTATCTCGTTCTAGTATTTTTTTATTTCCTTCCTTCTGCTAGCTTTATCTGCTCTCCTTTTTCTAGTTCCTTAAGGCATAAAGTTAGGTTACTGATTTGAGACCTTTCTTCTTTTCTAATGTTAAGCATTTATAGGTACAAATTTTCCTCTGAACACTGCTTTCACTGCATCCTGTGAATTTTGTTATATTATGTTTTTTATTTTCATCTTATATTTTCTAATTTCCCTTGTGATTTCTTTCTCTGACCCATTAGTTAAGAGTATGCTGTTGGCTGGGCACGGTGGCTCACGCCTGTAATCCCAGCAGTTTGGGAGGCTGAGGCAGGTGGATCACCTGAGGTCAGGAGTTTGAGACCAACCTGGCCAACATGGTGAAACCCCATCTCTACCAAAAAATACAAAAATTAGGTGGGCGCAGTGGCATGTGCCTGTAATCCCAGCTACTCAGGAAGCTGGGGCAGGAGAATTGCTTGAACCCAGGAGGCGGAGGTTGCAGTGAGCTGAGCTGAGGTTGTGCCATTGCACTCCAGCCTGGGAGACAGAGCAAGACTTGGTCTCAAAAAAAAAAAAAAAAAAAAGAGTATGCTGTTTAAGGCCAGGCACAGTGGCTCACGCCTGTAATCCGAGCACTTTGGGAGGCCAAGGTGAGTGGATCACCTGAGGTCAGGAGTTTGAGACCAGCCTGACCAACATGGAGAAACCCTGTCTCTACTAAAAATACAAAATTAGCTGGGCGTGGTGGCACATGCCTATAATCCCAGCTACTCTGGAGGCTGAGGCAGGAGAGTCGCTTGAACCTAGGAGTCGGAGGTTGCAGTGAGCTGAGATTGCGTCATTGCACTCCAGCCTGGGCAACAAGAGCCAAGTTCCATCTCAAAAAAAAAAAAAAAGAGTATGCTGTTTAATTTACACATATTTGAAAAATGTAGTCTTCCTCTGTTATTGATTTCTAGTTCCATTTTATTGTTGTCAGTGAAGATACTTCGTCTAATTTTATGTATATGTATATTTCTTTAAGTGACTGGTAGAATTCATTATATATATGTATATATATATATATGGCTCTGTGTGTGTTTCGTGTGTGTGTGTGTGTTTCTTTTTAAATTTTTTTTTAATTTCAATTGTTTTTTGTTTGGGGGGATTCTGTCTGTTCGTTTGTTTGAGACAAGATCTTGCTCTATCATGTAGTCTGGAATGCAGTGATACAGTTATGACCCACTGCACCCCTGACTTCCTGGGCTCCAGTGATCCTCCCACATCAGCCTCCCAAGCAGCTAGGACTGCAGGCATGCATCACCACTCCTTTTTTTTTTTTAAATAGATGGGGTCTCATTATGTTGCCCAGGCGAATCTCAAACTCCTGGACTTAAGTGATCCTCCCATCTTGGCCTTCCAAAGGGCTGGGATTGCAGATGTGAGCCACTGCCCCTGGCCTATTTCAATACTTTTAGGGGTACACGTGGTTTTTGGTTACATGGATGAATTGTGTAGCAGAGAAGTCTGAACCTGAGATTTTAGACTGCCTATTGGGTGCAATGTACACTACTTGGATGCACCCATCACCCATGTAGGTGTGCATTGTGCCCAATAGGTAGTTTTTTGTCCCTCACCCACCTCCAAACCTCCCCCTTCTGAGTTCACTGTCTCCCTACAATGTCCATTATACCACTCTGTATGCCTTTGCATACCCAGAGTTTAGCTCCCACTTATAAGTGAGAGTATGCAGTATTTGGTTTTTCAATCCTGAGTTACTTCACTTAGAATAATACCCTCCAATTCCATCCAAGTTGCTGCAAAAGACATTATTTTGTTCTTTTTTAATGCCTGAGTAGTATTTCATCATGTGTACATACCACATTTTCTTTATCCACTCATTAGTTGATGGGCACTTAGGTTGATACCATATCTTTACAACTGTGAATTGCACTGCAATACACATATGCATGCAGACCTGGCACAGTGACTCATGCCTGTAATCCCAGCACTTTGGGAGGCAGAGGTGGGCAGATCACTCAAGGCCAGGAGTTTGAGACCAGCCTGGCCAACATGGCAAAACCCTGTCTCCACTAAAAATACAAAAATTAGCCAGGCGTAGTGGCTTATGCCTGTAATCACAGCTACTCAGGAAGCTGAGGCAGGAGAATCACTTGAACCTGACAGCAGAGGTTGCAGGGAGCTGAGATTGTGCCACTCACTGCACTCCACTCCAGCTTGAACAACAGAGCCAGATTCCATCTCAAAAAAAAAAAATGCATGCAGGTGTCTGATATAGTGATTTTTTTTTTCCTTTGGGGAGATAGTCAGTAGTGGGATTGCTGGATTGAATGGTAGATATACTTTTAGTTCGTGGAGAAATCTCCATACTGTTTTCCATAGAGGTTGTCCTAATTTACATTCCTACCAGCAATGTATAAGCGTTCCCTTTTCACCACATCCACTCCAACATCTATATTGCTTTTTGACTTCTTAATAATGGCTACTCTGGCTGGGGCAAAGTGGTATCTCACTGTGGTTTTAATTTACATTTCCATGCTGATTAGTGTCATGTGGAGCATTTTTTCAAATGTTTGTTGGCCATTTGTGTATCTTCTTTTGATAAATGTCTATTCATATCCTTTGCCCATTTTTTAATGGGATTTGTTTTTCTTGCTAATTTGAGTTCTTTGTAGATTTTGGATGTTAGTCCTTTGTCAGATGCATAATTTCCAAATATTTTCTCCCGCTGTGTATGTTGTCTACTTACTCTGATTATTTCCTTTGCAGAAGCTTTTTAGTTGAAGTAGGTCCCATTTATTTAATTTTGTTGCATTTGCTTTTGGGGTCTCAATTGTAAACTGTTTGCCTAGGCCAATGTCCAGAAGAGTTTTTCCCAGGTTGTCTTCTAGAATTTTTATGGTTTCAGGTGTTAGAGGTAAGTCTTTATTCCATCTTGAGTTAATTTTTGTATATGGTGAGAGACACGGATCCAGTTTCATTCTTCTACATGTGACTAACCAATTCTCCCTGCACCATTTATTGAATAGGGTGTCCTTTCCCCAATTTATGTTTTTGTATGCTTTGAATATTGGTTGGTTGTTAAGTATTTGGCCTTATTTCTGGGTTCTCTATTCTTTTCCATTGCATCTATGCATCTACTTTTATACCAGTACCATGCTGTTATGGTTACTATAGCCATGTAGTATAATTTGAAGTTGGATAATGTGATGCTTCCAGATTTTTTCTTTTTGCTTACGATTGCTTGGATTTCAATATTTTAATTTATTGAGATTTGTTGTATGGTCTAATATATAATCTATCCTGGAGAGTGATCCTTGTGTACTAGAGAAAAATTGTTTTTATCTTCCTGATGAATTGATCCCTTTGTCAATATAATGTCCTTTCTTTTCTCTTAGAACAGTTTTTGCCTTACTATCTATTTTGTCTGATATTAGTATAGCCACCCCAGATATCTTTTGGTTTCTATTTGTTTGGAATACCTTTTTCCATTCTTTCACTTTCAACCTATTTGTATCTTTGGTTTGTTTGTTTCTTTGTTTGTTTGAGACAGAGTCTCACTCTGTCACCCAGGTTGCAGTGCAGTGGTGCTATTTCGGCTCACAGCAACCTCTGCCACCGAGTTCTAGTGATTCTCATGCCTTAGCCTCCTGGGTAGCTGGGACTACAGGTGTGCACTACCACACCTGGCTAATTTTTGTATTTTTAGTACAGACAGGGTTTTTGCCATGTTGGCCAGGCTGGTCGTGACTATTTGTACCTTTGAATCTAAAGTGAGTCTCCTGTAGACAACATATGATTGGGATTTTAAAAATCTGTTAATCTCTGCCTTTTAATTGGAGAATTTAATCCATTTATATTTAAAGTAATTATAGATAAAGGACACACTTCTGCTGTTTTGCTATTTGTTTTCTATATGACATATATTTTTGTTCCTCAATTCCTCCATTACTGCCTTTTTGTGTATATACCTAATTTTTTTGTAGTGTGCCACTTTGATTCCTTTCTCATTTCCCTTTCTGTATAGTTTTTTTTTTTTTTTTTTTGGTTGTTCCCTTAGTGTTTACCCTTTGGATTATAATTAACCTCTTAAATTTATAACAATCTATTTTTAATTAATACAACCTTAGCTTCAATAGTATATAACAATTCTGCTCTATACAGCTTCATCTCTCTCCCTTCATGTTTTTGTGATTATAAACTACTCCTTCAAACATGTGTGCCCATTAACTATAACACTGGAATTTTAAGTCATATATTTTTAAAGAGTTACAAACCAAAATATACAATAACACTAGATTTTGTATTTACTAATGCAGTTGCCTTACCCGAGTTCTTTATTTCTTTATATGAGTTCAAGTTACTGTCTTGTTCATTTCCACCTACAAAACTACTTTTACCACTTTTTTGAGGGCAGATTTACTAGCAACAAACCCTCTCATTTTTGTTTATCTGGAAGTCTTTACTTCCCCTTCATTTTTGAAGGATAATTTTGCTGAATACAGCATTTCTCGTTGACAGTATTTTTTCTTTTCTATTTTAAACATGGCATTTCACTGTGTTTTGGCCCCCAAAGTTTCTGAAGAGAAATCAGCTGTTAATCTTATTGAGGTTTCTTGTATGTGACAACTTGCTTATCCCTTGCTGCTTTCAAGATTCTCACTTTATTTTTGGCTTTTGACAGTTTGATTATATGTCTTAGTGTGGCTCTTTTTATGTTTCTCCTTTTTGGAATTCATTGGAATTTCTGGATGTATATATTCATGTCTCTCATCAAATTTGGGGATTTGGGGCCACTATTTCTTTAAACATTCTTTCTGCCTCATTTTCTCCTCTCCTTCTGGAACCCGTATTCTGTGTATGTTAGTATGTTTTACGGTGTCCCACAGTTCTCATAGGCTCTGTTCATTTGTCCTCAATATTTTTTCTTTCTGCTTCTCAAACTGAACAAGTTCAATTGACCTGTCTTCAAGTTCACCAATTCTTTCTTCTACCTACTCAAATCTGTTATTGAATGCCCCTAGATAACCTCCACCTCCTGGGTTCAGGCAATTCTCCTGCCTCAGTCTCCTGAGTAGCTGGGAATACAGGCCCCTGTCACCAAGCCCGGCTGATTTTTGTATTTTTAGTAGAGGCAACATTTCACCACGTTGGCCAGGCTGGTCTTGAACTCCTGACCTCAAGTGATCCACCCACCTCAGCCTCCCAAATTGCTGTGATGACAGGCATGAGCCACTGCACCTGGCCTCTTTGAGCATTTGTTTTTAAAGCCTTTGTCTAGTAATTCCAATGACTGGGTTTCCTCAGTCATTGAATGGAACAGAAGAGTTTCTGTTCATTTAGCCTGTGTATAAGTCATACATTTTTGTTTCTTTGATTGCTTTATAATATTTTGTTGAAAACCAAATGTTTTAAATATTGCAATGTGGTAAGTCTGGAAATAAAATTCTTCCCCCTCCTCATGATTTATTTTTGTTGCTTTATGTGAGTAGTATTTACTCGTTTAATGCCTTTTCTAAACTATTTTTGCAAAGCACTATATTCTTTGTTGTGTGTGATCTCTGAAGTCTCTATTCCTTTACTTTCTGGTCAACTAGTGTTTTGACAGGGATTTTCTTTCTATCTATTTTTTGAGATGGAGTCTCACTCTGTCACCCAGGCTGGAGTGTGTGGCACAATTTCAACTCACTGCAACCTCTGCCTCCCAGCTTCAAGCAATTCTCCTACCTCAGCCTCCTGAGTAGCTGGGATTACTTCATGCCTGGCTAATTTTTTTTTTGTATTTTTAGTAGAGACAGGATTTCACCATTTTGGCCAGGCTGGTCTCGAACTCGTGACCTCAAGTGATCCGCCTGCCTTGGCCTCCCAAAGTGCTGTGACCACAGACATGAGCCACCATGCCCAGCCAACAGAGATTTTCTTAAATGTCTCAAGCAAAAAGAAAGAAGGAAAAAAGAAAGGAAAAAAGGGAGATAGAGAGGGTTTGGGGGAAAAATGGAGGGAAGAAGAAGGGAAGAAGAAACAAAATAAGGAAGGGAGGAAAGAGGAAGAAAGAAAAAGGAAAAATAAAGAGAAATAAGAAAAAGAGAGCGAGAGAGAGAAAGGCCAGGCACTGTAACTCATGCCTGAATCCCAGTGCTTTGGGAGGCCAAGGTAGGAGAATCTCTTGAGGCCAGGAGTTTGAGAGCAGCCTGGGCAACATAGTGAGATACCATATCTACAAAAAAAAAAAAAATTAATTAGCTGGACATGGTGGTGTATGCATGTAGTCCTAGCTACTCAGGAGGCTGACACATGGGGATCTTTTGAGTCCAAGGGTTTAAGGCTGATGGAGCTATAATCATGTCACTGCACCCAAGCCCAGGCAACAGAGCGAGACCCTGTCTGATAAAGAAAGGAGGAAAGGGGCCAGGAGTGGTGGCTCGTGCCTGTAATCCCAGCACTTTGGGAGGCTGAGGCGGGAGGATCACAAGGTCAGAAGATTGAGACCATCCTGGCCAACATGGTGAAACCCCATCTCTACTAAAACTACAAAAATTAGCTGGATATGGTGGTGCATGCCTGTAATCCCAGCTACTCGGGAGGCTGAAGCAGGAGAATCACTTGAACCAGGGAGCTGGAGGTTGCAGTGAGCCAAGATCACGCCACAGTACCCCAGCCTGGCAACAGAGCAAGACTCCACCTCAAAAAAAAAAAAAAATGAAAGAGAGAAAAAAAGGAGGAAAGGAAGGAGGGAAGAGAGGAAGGAGGGAGGGAAGGAAGGAAGACAGGAAGGAGGGAAGGAGGGAGAGAGGAGGGAAAGAAAAAGAGAAAGAAAGGAGAATAAAGGAGAGGATAGAAAAAGGAAAGGAAAAAGACAGGCTAGGCATGGTGGTTCATGCCTGTAACCCCAGTGCTTTGGGAGGCCCAGGCAGGAGGATCTCTTGAGGCCAGGAGTTCAAGGTCAGTCTAGGCAACCTAGTGAGACCCCATCGCTACAAAAAATTTAAAAATTAGCTGGGCATGGTAATATATGTCTGTAGTCCTAGCTACTCAGCAGACTGAGACAGGAGGATCCCTTAAGTCCAGGAGTTTAAGGCTGCAGTGAGCTATGATCATATCACTTCACTCTAGGCCACAGAGTAAGACCTTGTCTCAAAAAGAAAGAAGAAAGGGAGGGAAGGGTAGGAAAGGAGGGAGGGAAGGTTGGGAAATGAGGGAGGGAGGGAGGAAGAAAAGTTCTCCTAGATTTTTTAGATTGGCTCTGTGTTGGGGTACTCTTTCAGTGCTTAGCAAAGCCATTTACAACTCCACAATACCCCTAACTTCCAGTTTTTACTGAGCCTAAAGATCAGCTAAAGTTGAAATCTTGAGATCTTAGGTCTTTTTGAAACATTCATCCTGCCCTGGGCATCAATGCTTTCTAAATTCCTCCATATACACAGGAGCTTCTCAATGTCCTACTTATCCAAAGAATCTCCCTTCTAGGTCTTTCTTCCTACACTTCAGTATGTCCGTTGTTTGCTTTAATTTTTTTTTGCCCCAGGCAGCAATAGACTGTTCATATGCCTTTTAATGTTTGTAAGAAATTCCCTCTCCATACCCACCTTTCTGCTTTGAGAAAATTCCAAGCTAGGTGAAACAAAAGCAGTCAACTTCCATCAGTCCTTCGACCGGCTCTCAGGTCAAAATGGACCAATACAATTCCTTAAGAACAAGGTCTGGGTTAGTGCATGGTGGCTCATGACTGTTGGGAGATCCAAGGTGGGTAGATCACTTGAGCCCAGGAGTCTGAGACCAGCCTGGGCAGCATAGCGAGACCCCATCTCTACAAAACATACAAAAATTAGCTGGGCATTATGGTGCATGCCTGTGGTCCCAGCTACTCAGGAGGCTGAGGTGGGAGGACTGCTTGAGCCCAAGCAGCTGAGGCTGCAAAGATCTGTGATCACGCCTCTGCACTCCAGCCTGGGCAACAGAGCAAGACCCCATCTCAACAAACAAACGAGTAAGGTCTGCTCTGGAACCAAGGACCAGGGTTCTACATTAGGAAAGTGAGCTGCTGTCTTCAGGATCATCACCATGGTGGGGAGGGGGAGTGGACAAGGCAAGTGAAAATATAACAAAACTTTTCCAACTTTTAAAATATGTATGTGGACAAAGACAGTTTTATTTCTTCCTTTCCAGTCTTTACATGTTTATTTCTTTTTCTTGTTTTACTGCATCAGCCAGGACTTCCAGTATGATGTTAAATAGGAGTGGTGAAAGTAGACATCCTTTTCTTGTTCCTGATCTTAGTAGGAAGGCATCAGGTTTCTCATCATTAAGTATAATGTTTGCAATCAGTTTTTTTAATAGATTGTGTTTTGTAACTTCTATTTTGTTTTTAACTGACATATAATAATTGTATTTATGGGGTACAGTATGATGTTTCAATACATATATACAATGTGTAATGTCAAATCAGGGTAATTAGCATATTCATCACCTCAAACACGTCATTTCTTTGTGATAAGAACATTCAAAGTCCTCTCTTCTAGCTATTTTGAAGTATGCAATGCATATTGCTAAATATCATCACTCTATTGTGCAGAGCACCAAAATTAATTCCTCCTATCTGTAACTTTGTACCTCATTAACCAACCTCTCCTCCTCTACTTCCTCCCTACTCTTCCCAGCCTTTAGCAACCACTATTCACATAATATGGTTTGGATGTTCATCTCCCCCGAATCTCATGTTGAAATGTAGTTCCCAGTTTTGGAGATGGGGCCTAGCAGGAGTTGATTGGATCATGGGAGCAGATCCCTCATGAATAGTTTAGCACCATTCCATTGGTGATAACTGAGTTCTCACTCTGAGTTCACATGAGATCTGGTTGTTTAATAGTGTGTGGCAGTTCCCCCCTCTCTCTCTTGCTCTCTCTCTCACCATGTGACATGCTGGCTCCCCTTTGCCTTCTACCATGTAAGCTTCCTGGGACCCTCACCAGAACCAGATGCCAGCACCATACTTCCTGTATAGTCTGCAGAACCATGAGCCAAAATATAACCTCTTTTCTTTATAAATTACTCAGCCTCAGGTATTTCTTTACCTTGTAGTTCTTTACCTCAGCGACATAAAAACTGACTAATATGGGAAAAATGGTACCAGAAGTGTGGTACTGATATAAAGATACCTGAAAATGTGGAAGCAGCTTTGGAACTAGGTAACAGGGAGCATGGAAGAGCTTGGAAGTCTCAGAAGTCAGGAAGATGAGGAAAAGTTTGGAACCTCTTAGAGACTGGTTAAATGGTTGTGACAAAAATGCTGACAAAAATATGGACAGTGAAGCCCAGGCTGATGAGGTCTCAGATGGAAATGTGGAATCTATTGAGAACTACAATAAAGGTCACCCTTGTTATCCCTTAGCAAAGAACTCGTTTGCATTGTTTCCATATCCTAGGGCTTTGTGGAAGGCTGAACATAAGAGTGATGACTTAGGGAATTTAGCAGAAGAAATTTCTAAGCAGTAAAATATTCAAGATGTGTCCTGGCTGCTTCTAACAGCCTTTGATCAGATATGGGAGCAAAGAAGAGGTTAAGGTTGGAACTTATATTTAAAAGGGAAGCACAGTATGAAAGTCTGGACAATTTGCAGACTGGCCATTTTGCAGAGACAGAGAAAGCCCTATCAGGATGGAAATTCAAGCAGGCTATGAAGCAACCATTTGCTAGAGAGATTAGCATGACAAAAACAGAGCCAAGTGCTAATATTCAAGACAATGGGGAAAAGGCCCTGAAGGCATTTCAGAGATTGAGGCAGCCCCTCTCATAACAGGCCCAGGGGCCTAAGAGGACTGAATGATTTATGGGGCCAGGTCCAGGGTCCTGCTGCCCTGAGCAGCCTTGGGACACTGCTCCCCACATTCTGGCTTCTCCAGCTCGTCTTAGCTCAAATAAGGTCTGCTCTGGAACCCATATTGCTGGGGCCATGACTTTGGAAAGAACAAGCTGCTGCAAGCCTTGGTGGCTTCCACATGGTGTTAAGTCTGTGGGCTTAGGGAATGCAAGAGTGAAGGAGGTTTAGCAGCTTCCCCCTAGATTTCAGAGGATGTATAAGAAAGCCCAGGTGTCCAGGCAGAAGCCTGCTACAGGGCCAGAGTCCTCACAGAGAACCTTTACTAAAGCAGTGCAAAGAGGAAATGTGGGGCTAGAGCCCCCCCACAGAGTCTTCACTAGGACACTGCCTAGTGGAGCTGTGGGAAAGGACCCACTGCTCTCCAGACCCAAGAATGATAGAGCCATGGGCAGCTTGCAGCCTAAACCTGGAAAAGTTGCAGGTACTCAACTCCAACCCGTGAGAGCAGACACAGGGAGTGCACCCTGCAAAGCCACTGGGGTTGAGCTCCCCAAGGCCCTGGGAGCTCACCCCGTGCACCAGCTTACATTCCCAATGTGAAACCCTGTTCCTTGGTTCCAGAGGCAACAGAACTGACCTTGGGTTTTTGGTGGCAGGGGTGGGGGCGGTGGTGGTGCTGGGGTTTTATTTTTGTTGTTTTGGCATGGGGTGTTGCTCTGTCACCCAGGCTGGAGTGCAGAGGTGTGATCACAGATCATCACTCAAGTTCAAGCAATCCTCCCAAGCATCTGGTGCCAGCATCAGCAGAAGCAGATGCTGGTACTATGCTTCCTGTACAGCCTGCAGGACCATGAGCCAAAATAAAACCTCTTTTATTTATAAATTACCCAGCCTCATGTATTTCTTTATAGCAATGCAAAAACCAACTAATATACTACCTCTATGAGTCAACTTTTTTAGATTCCACATGAGTGAGATCATGTAGTGTCTGTTCTTCTGTGCTTGGCTTATTTCACTTAACATAATGTCTTCTAAGTTCATCCATATTGCTGTAAATGACAGGATTTTGTTCTTTGTTATGTATGAATAGTATTCTATTATGTATATATAGCACATTTTAAAATCCATTCATCCATTGATGAACACTTAGGTTGATTCCATATCTTGGCTATTTTGAACAGTGTTACAATAAACATGGGATTACAGATATCTCTTCAATATACAGATTTCATTTTCTTTGGCTATATACTCCTCAGTAGTGGGACTGTTGAATCATATGACAGTTCTAATTTACTGAGGAACCTCCCTAATGTTGTCCATAACAGCTATACTAATTTACATTCCTGCCAACAATGTATATGAGCTCCCCTTTCTCCACATCCTCACCAGCATTTATTTGTTGTCTTTTTTTTTTTTTTAAAGAGACAATGTCTCACTCTGTCACCCAGGTGGGAGCATAGCAGTGCAATCATGGCTCACTACAGCCTTGACCTCCTGAGCTCAAGCAGTCCTCCTGCCTCAGCCTCCTGAGTAGCTGGGACTATAGGCACATGGCACCATGCCTATTTTTTTGTTTGTTGTTGTTGTTGTTGTTTCCCCAGAGAGACTGGGTCTCACTATGTTACCTGTGCTTTCTTTCTTTTTTTTTTTTCTTTTTTTTTTTTTTTTGTCTTTTTTATACGCTTTCCTACATTTCTGAATTTGCTTCTTTCTTGATTCAGTGTTCACTGGGTTGCTATAGACCTTTGGCTATTTTCCAGAGCTCTGGCAGTTTTTGCTCCTTTTTTTAGATGTTTCTCTGGATAGACAAACCTTGGAGTTACCTACTCTGCCATTTTCACTGACATCACACCCCTCTTTCATTTTTGAAGGATAGTTTTTCTAGATGTAGAACTTTTGATTGATACTCCTTTTTTTGCAGCACTTTAACTATGACATCCCATTGCCTCTGGCTGCCATGGTTTCCGGTAAGAAATCAGCTGTTAATCTTACAGAGGATTTCTTTTCTGTGATACATTGGTGGCCTCAAATTCTCTTGTCTTTGTCTTTCAACAATTTGAATATGATGTGTCTAGGTGTAGATCTCTGAGTTTATCCTACTTGGAGTTCATTGATTTCTTGGATGTGCAGATTAATGTCTTTCATCAAATTTGGGAAGTTTCTGCCCGTTATTTCTTCATATATTCTTTCTGTCCTTTCTCTCCTACTCCTTCTGGGACATGTATTACATACATGTTTTTATGTTTGATGATGTCCTACAAGTCTGTGTTCACATTTTTATTCATTCTTTTTTTCTGTTCCTCAGATTGGAGAATCTCAGTTGACCTACTTTCCTGTTGATTCTTTCTTCAAACAGCTCAGATCTGCTGATAAGTTCCTCTAGTGAATTTCTCATTTCCATTATTGTACTTTTCAACTACATAATTTCTATTTAACTATTTTTAATCATTTATATCTGTTTATTCATATTCTCTGTTTGGCAAGACACTGTTCTCATATTTTCCTTTAATTCTTTAGATATGATTTTCTTTAGTTCCTTGAACATATTTATAATACCTGGGTTTGGGGGGCTGTTTGTTGTTGTTGTTGTTTTGAGATGGTCTTGCTCTGTCACCTAAGCTGGAGTACAGTGGCGTGATCATGGCTCACTGAAGCCTCAACCTCCTAGGATCAAGCAATCCTCCCACCTCAGCCTCCCAAGTAGGTGGGACCACAAGCATGCACCACCAGACAAGCTAATTTTTAAATTTTTTGTAGAGATGGGGGTCTCCCTATGTGGGCAGGTTGGTCTTGAACTCCTGGGCTCAAGCAATCCTCCCACTTTAGCCTCCCAAAATGCTGGAATTATAGACATAAGCCACAGTTGCCCAGCTGCTTTAAACTTTTTGACTAATAATTCCAACAAATGAGCTTCTTCAAGGAATTTTTTTTTTTTTTTTTTTTTGAGACAGAGTCTCACTCTGTCACCCAGGCTGGAGTGCAGTGGTGCAATCTTGGCTCACTGCAACCTCTGCCTCCCGGGTTCAAGAGATTCTCGTGCCTCAGCCTCCCAGGTAGCTGGGATTATAGGTGCCCACCACCACACCCAACTAATTTTTGTATTTTTAGTAGAGATGGGGTTTCACCATGTTGGCTAGGCTGATCTCAAACTCCTGAACTCAGGTGATCCACCTGCCTCGGCCTCCCAAAGTGCTGGGATTACAGGCATGAGCCACTGCGTCCAGCCAATATTTTCTATTAATTGCTTTTCTCCTTCTTGTGTATGAGCCATACACTCTTGTTTCTTTGCATGTCTCATGATTTTGTTGTTGAAAATTGAACATTTTACATAATATAATGTTGCAACTCCAAAATCACACCCTCCCCTCTCCCCAGGGTTTGTTGTTGCTGTTCTTTTTTCTTTTCTTTATTAAATTGACTTTCCTGAACTGATTCTGTAAAGTCTATATTCTTTGTCATGTGTGGCCACCAAGGTTTCTGTTCAATTTAATGGCCTACTAATAGTTGGATAGAAATTTTCTTAAATGGCTGAAATCAGTAAGCCTCTTGCCAAGGGGGCTCTGTGGAGGCACATGTTCAATGCTCTAGCAACTTACCACTCTGCCTCAGCCTTCATTTCCTGTTTGCACAGATCCTCAAGGTTAGCCAGAGGTGAGAGATCAGGGCTCTCTCACATCTTTCCCTGCACCTTCAGTGGAGTTCCCAGAAGTGTTAATAATTTCTCAGTTTCACAGTTAACCAGGGGCTTTCATACATGTTATTTTCAATGGCTGCACCACCACCCTGTAAGTTGTATATTAATTATATCATTTTACAAACGTTACAGACAAACCACAGAGAGCTTAAGTAACTTGTCCAAATTCTCAGTTAGTAATAAGGTAGGAAGCTGGGGCTTGAACCCAAATCTGTATGACCCCAAAGTCTGCACATCACAGAACATCTCCTAGGCTTGCAAACCAGGTCCCTAAACCAGGATACATGCTTACTGACCCTTATGGCCTCAGGAGGGCAATCAGAGGATTAGGCTCCTCAATTTGTCTCTTTCCCTGACCCCTGCCATCATACCTAACATGATGTTCCACAGACCATGGCCAATCTCTGGATTTGTAGTGTGGAATTCACTGCCATACCTACATGTTAACAGAAGTGGTGCCAAGTGGATCTGACACATTTTAAGCATTAATTGTGGTATCCCACCACCTTGACTGCCTCTGATACTACACTAAGTTTATGCTAACCTTTTCATCCCCAAGAAGGAAATTTGTTATTTATCCTAAAGGAAGTTAAGAAGAGTATATATTTAACCTTTTTATTGCAAAATAAACACACATATAGAACCACATGAACAAATATATAGCCTAATAAATTATTTCAAGGCCAATATCCCTGTAACTACCACCTAGGTCAAGAAATAGAACTCTGCCATCCCAGAAGCCCCTCATGTGCCCCACATCCCAATTACAACTCCCTCCCCCCAAAATTAACCACTATCCAAATTTTATAGTAATTAATTCCTTGTATTTCTTTTTTTTTTAAATAAACATGGTGATAGTTTTTATATAATTACTTTGTGTAACATTTTAAGCAATAAACAGATAAATATTTTAGTAAATGTAATAGAACAAAGTATTTCTTTATAGATAGAAATTCGTGTATGCATCCCTAGAACTAATAAGTAGTCTTGCCACTTTATAAATTTTTAAAATTTTGGTGTATCTTTTAATTCCCCCATTCCTTTTTCTTTTCTTACAATTTATCTGTTAAAGAACCTGGGGAGTTTGACTTGTAAAATTTCCCAGTCTGGATTTTGCTGAGTGCACGCTCATGGTAGAGTTCAGCATATCCCTCTGGCCTCCATATTTCCTGAACTCTGGCAAGATTAGAGGTGCTGTTCTTTTATAGATGGCACATAATTTCTGGTTGTCTATCTTTTTATGATGGTAGCAGCCACTGATGCTCAGTGCCTAGATCAATTACTTCCTTGGGCATTGAAAAACTGTGATATTCTATCATTTCTTTTTCATTTATTAAGGGGGACACATCTATAAAAAGATGTTTCCTCTCACCTACTATATGGTTACTCAGTATTGCAGTTCACATAAGGTCAGTAATGCTTGACTCTCTCCCTTAATTTACTAATTATCAAGATAAAGGATTAGCTCCTTCTCATCCTCCAAAAGTGGACAGTTTGTTTTGGGGTATCATTATAACCTCATAGATTATTTTATGACTTTCAATACATGGCAATTATTATTCTCATTGGAGCTCAAACTGTCCCATCTTTGACCAGTAGGACTCTTCACACAGTCTCCTCAGACTTTCGACATGACCCCAGTAGTCTTTGATAGCTTCTTTGCTACATCTATGACAAGATAATCCTGGCTCATCTCATGTACCTCCTGCCCTAGACTGGAATTGGTTATTTCTCAAAGAAGTCCTAGATTCTCTCTTCCATGAGTATCCTGGTTCTTAAGAACACAGGAGGTGACAGAAATAAACTGTCCCATAATTACTCAATTGCCTTATCCTGTATTACAAACATACAAGTCTCAGAATAACACTACTAATAGTGTTGCCACTAAGTTGATTACTGAAAATGATTTTGAAACTTTTTATATTGGCTTTCCCCATTGTCTCCCATTTTTTAGTCATACTCTAACTTCACTGTCAGAGGATACACTCATTATATACTATATTCTCTCTGCTAAACCACAATTAATATTAGTTCTACAAATAACTACATATTTAATGCTCATCTTCAGTCCTAACACTGATGCTTCTCTAGTCATTTTGGTTGGCTGAAACTTATTCTTTAGTAAATTACTAAGGAAAGGCTCATAGAAACAATATTCCCCATTTTGAATATTGATTAATTTGTCTGTGTCCTTTATACTCGAAAGTCAATTTTTCTGATCTAAAATTCTTGGTTTACATTTTCTTTGCTGAAGTATCTTAAATATGTAACTCTGTTTTCTTTTGGCATATTACCATAGCAAAGTCTGAAGATAAGTGATTGTCTTCTTATAAGCCACATTGCCGTGATATTTACTTTCCTTCACCCCCTCTTTCCTTTGAAATCCAATAATTTTACTAGAATATGTTTTGGTGTTTATTGTTCAAAGTCTTTATTCTCAGGTATGCAATGTGTGCTCTTTTAACACATAGTTCCAAATCTTTTGTTTCAGGTAACTTTTCTTGGATTATAGATGTCAGCGTTTGTTCTGTTCCTTTGCTTTGTTTCTGTTTTGCTTCAAATTCAGGGGCTCCTATTGTCCTTACGCTGGATTTTTTTTTTTCCCCATCTTCAATGTTCATCATTTTCTCTTGAAACCTTTCATCTCTTCATTTCTAATTGATTTAAAAAATTTCATACATTTAATCCTATATTTCTCTTAAGTTATTATCTGTTGCAATTAATTGCTCTTAGTCTATTTTAGTCTTTATTCTTGAAATTTTTCTTTTATTTCTAATTCTTTCCTGAGTTTTGTCTTTTCACTTCTGTTCTTTCCTATCTTGTATCACTTTCTTAAACATCTGGCTTGTTTTAAAATCATATGCTACAGTCTTTCCCTGTTTTGTAGGCATGTCTTTGTGGTGGGCTTTAATGATCTACGGGTTAAGTATCTCTTATCTGAAATGCTTGGGAACAGAAGTGTTTTGGATTTCAAATTTTTTGGATTTTGGAATATTTGCATTATCTTTACCAGTTGAGCAACTCACATCTGAAAATCTGAAATCCAAAATTTCCTTTGAGTGTCACGTCAGTGCTCAGAATGCTCAGAATGTTTCGTATTTTGGAGCATTTCAGGTTCAAGATTTTCAAATTTAGGATGCTCCGCCTGTATGAGGGGATTATTCTCTACTTTATTCTCTTTTTTCTTACAGTAATTTTGTATGAGACTTTATCTCAACCCTTTTTTTTTTCTAAAAACACAACTATAGCAGCATCAATCCTTTTCTATTGTGCTGTTTTACATAAAATCTGTTTTCTTGATCTTTTAGAAGATTATGTGGTTCTAACCTCACTGAGCTCATTCTTCTGCTTTTGTGTTGTTTAAAAATGCAGTAGCTTGATTTTTGAGGTATCCTGGATCCTCCTCCAATTTTATCTGAACCTTCTCTTCCTTCATCTCTATGTCTCCAACCTGCTCAATTTTTATTCCATTTCCAATATTTATCCTAACTGTGGGATCCTGTCTTTAAAAAGACCTCTAGCTGGTCTGCTTTGAAAATTCATACCATTTGCTGCTCTAGCCCCTTCAAAAATTACCAGAACCTCTTGATCTAGCCCAGTATTGGATTAGGCAATACCGTTCCTGATATCAAATGCTGTTCTCACATCAGCCCATCACACTTTCTGATGAATAAATAATGGCTTCCCTCTGTTTCTTCCCCCACAGAGGCTAATACTATTCAGTTCTTGTGGCTTATAGTAAGGAAACTACCTAGCTTTGTTGTAAATGCTGCCTATGGGTTCGTGGCTTTGCTACCTAGTTGCTCTGGGGTTTTTTGGTCGGTTGTTTGGGACAAGGTCTCACTCTGTTGCCGAGGCCAGAGTGCAGTGGTGCAATCACAGTTCACTGCAGCCTCAAACTCCCAGGCTCAAGCAATTCTCCCACCTCAGCCTCTAGAGTAGCTGGGACTCAAGGTATGCACCACCATGCCCAACTTTTATTTTTTTCTAATAGAGATGGGAGGGGCCAGGCGCGGTAGCTAACACCTGTAAACCCAGCACTTTGGGAGGCCGAGGCGGGCGGATCACGAGGTCAGGAGATCGAGACCATCCTGGCTAACACAGTTAAACCCCGTCTCTACTAAAAATACAAAAAATTAGCCGGGCATTGTGGAAGGCACCTGTAATCCCAGCTACTCGGGAGGCTGAGGCAGGAGAATGGCGTGAACCTGGGAGGCAGAGCTTGCAGTGAGTCGAGACTGCGCCACTGCACTCCAGCCCAGACGACAGAACGAGACTCCGTCTCAAAATAAAAGAGAGATGGGAGTTCCACTTTGTTGCCCAGGCTTGCTCTGTTTCTGAGAGGAGATTCAAGGAGACTTACAAACCATGTCGCTGGCCAGGCGCGGTGGCTCATGCCTGTAATCCCAGTACTTTGGGAGCCCGAGGCGGGCAGATCACTTGAGGTCAGGAGTTCAAGACCATCCTGGCCAACATGGCAAGACCCTGTCTCTACTAAAAACACAAAAATTACCCAAGCTTGGTGGTATGTGCCCGTGATCCCAGCTACTCAGGAGGCTGAGGCAGGAGAATCGCTTGAACCTGGGAGGCAGAGGTTGCAGTGAGCCAAGATAGCACTATTGCACTCCAGCTTGGGCAACAGGGCGAGACTCCGTCTCAAAAAAAAAGGAAAAAAAACCCCACCAAGTCACCACTGCTGCTCTTGCCACCCTCTTCCTAGATTTGAGAGTATTTTTAGAATTCTACGGGAAACTTCTTGAAGCAAAATACCTTAAAAATCTTATAATGGCCGGGCACAGTGGCTCACGCCTGTAATCCCAGCACTTTGGGAGGCTGAGGCGGGTGGATCACGAGGTCAAGAGATCAAGACCATCCTGGCCAACATGATGAAACCCCGTCTCTACTGAAAATACAAAAATTAGCTGGGCGTGGTGGCATGCACCTGTAGTCCCCGCTATTCGGGAGGCTGAGGCAGAGGAATCGCTTGAACCTGGGAGGTGGAAGTGGAGGTTGCAGTGAGTCGAGATCACGCCACTGGACCCCAGCCTGACAGAGCAAGACTCTGTCTCGGAAAAAATAAAATAAAATAAAATAAATAAAAAATAAAAAATCTTATAATGTTTCCAGAAATAAAGCATGTTTTAAAAAATAAGAAAATGGACCCAGTTTGTCTGCTTACCTCAAGAAGTCTGAACAAGCGGTATCTTATTTCATAACTGGTCCACAAGGCCATAAAAAAGCCATTCGATGTGACAGTGCTAATCATAATTATCTTAAAGAAACGGCTCATTATGACTTTCTTCACAAATGCCCGACACTCATCATCTTTCCTCCTGTCAAAAAGTTGAATATGAAGTACGGTTACAGTACAACAGAGCTAGATCCCCACATAATGCATATCTTTTTGTAGGGACAAGGCTCTGCTTTCTCCCTTGTGTGAATATAAATTTACATATACTTTTAAATAGCAATGAAATGTTGAATAAATGACCACTGACATACATATGATGGTCATGGATACTCTGACCCCACTCAGTTACTTAGTTCCCTCTCCCTGGACCTCTGAAAAAGAATGGTCACCACTCCTTCTCCAGCAAAACAAAGTGTCATCTTCATTTACTCAACAAATCTTTATTGAGTGGCAACTACATATCAAGCAATATAGTAGGCACTGGGAACACAGTGTGAGCAAGACTAAATATTGCCAGTCTACTAAGCAAAACTGATAATCATCAAATAATCATCCATACACATGCTCACATCAATAAAAAAACTGAACACCCCAAGAGAAAATGGGCACACAATCTATTCGTGAAATAAATACCAAAGACCAATAAACTTCTCCAAATATGTTTTATAGCAATACTAATCAGGGAGATGCAAAGTAAAACCATTATTTTTGTTTACAAAATTAGCAAAGACTTAAACATGGTAAGATCCAATGCTGGCAACAGTGTAGCATGATTAAGCACTCTCAAAAACTGCCAGAGGCATAAAAACTGACCAGCCCTTTTGAAAAACCTTAGAACCATTCATTCTCTGACCCAAGAGAATATAACCTGAAATGAAATAACTTCAACTAAAAATGTCTATCTCAGTATTATTTCCAGTACTGAGAAGCTTGAAAACAATTTAAACATCTAACAAAAAGGACTGGGTAAGTAAATTATGGTATGTCCGTCCCGTGAAATACAGGCACTAAAATATGTCTATGCATTTTTCAGGATTTAGAAAAATATTTATGATCCATTTTTATTTCTTGTTTTGTTTTTGTGTGCAGCAAAACACAAAAATCAAAGATACAAAATTCTCTGTTCAAAATTATCTCACCTGTGCAAAAATCAGCAGGTAGAAAAACATCAGCAGGAAATATGCCAAAATTTTAACAGTGTCTGTCTATGAATGGTGAGGTTATAGGTGATTCTTTTTCCTGTTTATTTCCATTTATCTGTGCTTTGCAATTTTTCTCAAAGAGTACGTATTACTGTTTCCCATTATATGTTACAAATAAAATGAATGCATTCTCATAACAGTTAAAAAATATAGAATATATATTCTTTTCTTTTTTTTTTTTGAGACAGAGTCTCGCTCTGTCACCTAGGCTGGAGTGCAGTGGTGCAATCTCGGCCCACTGCAACCTCCATCCCCCCAAGCGATTCTCCTGCCTCAGCATCCCGAGTAGCTAGGACCACAGGTGGACACCATCACTCCCAGCTAATTTGTATATATTTTTTTAAATTTATTATTATTATTATACTTTAAGTTCTAGGGTACATGTGCATAACGCGTAGGTTTGTTACATATGTATACTTGTGCCATGTTGGTGTGCTGCACCCATCAACTCGTCAGCACCCATCAACTCATCATTTACATCAGGTTTAACTCCCAGTGCAATCCCTCCCCCCTCCCCTAATTTGTATATTTTTAGTGGAGATGGGGTTTCGCCATGTTGGCCAGGCTGGTCTCAAACTCCTGACCTCAAGTGATACACCCCAGCCTCCCAAAGTGCGGGGATTACAGGTGTGAGCCACTGCACCCAGCCAGAATGTATATACTTTTCTAATATATCAAGATATGTAATTTTCATTATCTGATTTCAGATGGGGTCTATTACAAAAAAAGAGAAAAGCCTTCAGATTATCTAACAGTCATAATAGAAAAGGACAAAATGAGTCAAACTGGTCATTCAAGTCTACAAGGCACATAACAGTATGCGAACCTCACCAATCACAGACTCCAGATTGTCAAGGACATGCAACTTATTTTTAAGTGTCTGAGGGAAGAGGCTGAGAGAACGCTGACACCCTGCCCTCACACTTCCACTTGCACATTTCTTAACAGGCAACAGAAACAGATAATATTTACTTAAATTTCTTGAATGTTGGACAAAATCCCACCGATGTAGTATCAACTGGTGAACTAGAAAGGACTCTTGACTGGCTCTGGCGACGGTGTTGAGACATTTTCCAAATTTTTCAACTTTTATTCCTTGCTTTTAGCATCCAACAGAAAATCTCTACTTAGGGATTCTCTTTAGCGTCTGGATTCTGAAAGGCAGCAGAGAAGGGGCCACGAAGGGAATCCTTGCTTTATGAGGTCACTCTTGGGCATTCCGTTGCATCACCAGTCTGCAGGCACCTGAAGTGGGGAGCTCCCAAGTGGGTCTATCATGGATTCTCTCTTCCCAAGGAGACTGTGCCTCCATTCAGCAAGAAGGCTATGGGCACCCAGCAATCACGAGGCTCTGGGTTAAAGCTAGAATTCACTAGAAACAGACCACACAAAGGCCCTCACTTCAAGAGGTGCCCCCAGCTGATAGACACAGGCCCTTAATAATGTGTTAGAAAATGTTAAGGGTCATATAAGGGGGAAAAGCAAGTTCTCTGGGCTCTAAGGGAAAGAGAGCACATCCAGGGCACAGCACTGGAAACACCTGGAAGGACAAGAAAAGATTGTGATGGGTTTGACTTAGAACAAAAGAAAACAAGAGAAGCAAAGAAGGTAATATTGAGGTAGGGATAGTGGCTCACACTTATAATCCCAGCAACTTGGGAGGCTAAGGTGGGAGGATCACTTGAGGCTAGGAATTTGAGATCAGCCTGGGCAACATAGTGAGATCCCCATCTCTGAAAAAAACATAAGAAATAAATATTAGCAGTGAGGCACAGTGGTTCACGCCTGTAATCCCAGCACTTTGGGAGGCCAAGGCAGGCAGATCACTTGAGGTCAGGAGTTCAAGACTAGCCTGGCCAACATGGTGAAACCCCGTCTCTACTAAAAAAATTACAAAAATTAGCCAGGCATGGTGGCGGGTGCCTATAATCCCAGCTACTCAGGAGGCTGAGGCTGGAGAATCACTTGAGCCCAGGAGGTGGAGACTGCAGTGAGCTGAGATAGTGCCATTGCACTCCAGCCTGAGTGACAAAAGCAAAACTCCGTGTCAAAAAAAAAAGGAAATAAAAATTAGCCATGGGAGGCTGAGGCAAAAGGGTCACTTGAGCCCAGGAGTTCAAGACCAGCCTGGGCAACATAGTGAGACTGTCTCTACAAAAAATAAAAATAATAAAAATCAGGTGGGTGTGGTGGCTGGCACCTGTAGTCTCAGCTACCAGGGAAGCCGAGGTGGGAGGATCACTTGAGTCCAGGAGTTGGAGGTTACAGTGAGCTGTGATCACACCACTGCACTCCAATCTGCATGACAAAATGAGATTCCATCTCTAAAAAAAAAAAAGGAGGCAATATAAACCCTGAGTTGGCTAACTGCAGGCATGGGATGGGATGTGCACATATAAACCACCTAAACAGAATATAAAGAGTGAGCCCATCAGGCAAAGATGTTTTAAGTACAAAAGTAATAGGGATTTTTGCTCTGTTCAATTCTCAGGATTAATATATTCTCCCCACTCACCTTCTCCTAACTCCTTTGGCTTTTAGGGCAAATCAGGACAGTGGGATCTGGGTAGCCCTGTGTTGAATTAAATGTTCAGTGGCTAAATTGGTCAGTTTCCTGGACAACAAAGTTCTTGGGCTGTAAGAAAAGGAAGTAACCGTCCCACCATCTCTGCTGTCCCTGGTATTCTACAACAAGTATATATGACCATTCGTGGTAGGAAAATACTCTTGTGGGCAACCAGTATTTCCCAATACTGAACTGGGAAATAACATCTTACGTACTCATTTTCTCCATTTAAAATTATCAACAGCAAAGTTGTAAGAATCACTGTGATTAATGTCCCCACAATTCAAACTTTAGCCCCATCTTCTCCCTCTACATTGTTTCCCTCAGGGATCAGCTCCTCCTATAACTCCTGCTATATCCTTTAGTTATATGCCCCTACTGTCTCAGGGCTCCTGCCCAACATCCATCCACAGGGGCCTCCTGGGGCAGCTGCTCCAAGAGAGCCCACATCAGCTCTCCATCTTTTTCCACCTGCCCTGATATGTCACTGTGCCCAATCCCCTAGGGCACACAGAAGGCCCTCAGTAAGTGTGTGCCATATGAATACACAAAATAATGGCATCAGGGATCCCTGTGCTCACGCAACGTAGCTAGGCACAACAGGATTTCATCTCCAGGAAACTCAGTAGTACACTTTTCTGACTTCCCTCTTTAAGCACCAAAACATACCTTCAGGGAAAAACAGAAAAGAGATTAAAAATGTAAAGAATTATTTCATGCTGCTGGAGAGGTGAGGGGAGGTAGCCCACTGAAAGTGACAGAGAAGAGCCCAGTTGTTCTTGGTGTACTACATCCACACAGCCACAGATGAATGCTGTTTCTGAAGCCAATGATGAAGACTTTAGTCTGAAAATGAAACTCCAGCTGAGTGAGCGGAAAGAAACAGGAAATCAGGTGACAAGCTGATCCAGGGCCTACTGAAATCATACATATCTTCTCATGGATTGGTGGGCAGCATGGGCATCCTAGGATGAGAAGCCCAAGGGCCATCTCCTGTGCCCTTTGAGCAGCAGCTCATGCTCTGCGTGACCTGGGCAACACCATCTCAGCCACAGATAGCCAGGGAGAGTCAGCCATTGGCAGGCGCAGCAGCTTGGTGACTCTGAAGTCCTCTGGACAGTGTCATTAATTTACTAGTCCTGAGTAACTGGCACTGAAACACAAAGCTCACATATGACGGCCAAACCCTATTACAGCTCCAGGTATTTTGCTGATAACTACAAAACTGAAAGCTACAGAGTCCAACTAGAATGTTTCTGAATGCTGTATCAGAAAGTGTACAGATGGCCAGGCGCGGTGGCTCAAGCCTGTAATCCCAGCACTTTGGGAGGCCGAGACAGGCGGATCACGAGGTCAGGAGATCGAGACCATCCTGGCTAACACGGTGAAACCCCGTCTCTACTAAAAAAATACAAAAAGACTAGCCAGGCGTGGTGGCGGGCGCCTGTAGTCCCAGCTACTCGGGAGGCTGAGGCAGGAGAATGGCGTAAACCCGGCAGGCAGAGCTTGCAGTGAGCTGAGATCTGGCCACTGCACTCCAGCCTGAGCGACAGAGTGAGACTCCGTCTCAAAAAAAGAAGAAAAAGAAAAAGAAAGTGTACAGACTGCTCCCTACTAACCCTAGTGGTCCAATAGTTTAATATATTAATGGAGGCAGGCTTGTGTCCAAATACAATGTACATGCTGCTGCCTTTTGTCTATAGCAAAAACATAAACAGCCATGCTTAAGCTATTTATCCAAAGGTTTCCTAAATCCTATCAATGTCAGAAAGTAACCATTATTTTCAGAACTTTCATTAACTTCATTGTAGAAAAGGACATCGTCAACCATGTTGGCCCAGTTTGCTATCTGTGGAGGTCATGCAAGAGGTAATAGGTCATGTCTGTTTAACTCCTCTCTACTCCAGTGATCATTTAGAAAGAAAATAGAGGGAAGCCAAAGCTTACCACATCAGAGAAACCACTGTCATCACGCAAAGATTTGGAGCAGACGGGAACCTGGGGGCCTCCAACTTTGACAATGTCTCTTTTAAGTTGAAACGTGAGTTACTTGAAGCAAGTTTGGTGTTTCATTCTGTCGGAATTTACCACCATGAGCATTTCCATAGACTTCGGATATGGGATCTTTGATTCTCTATAGTAAAGTCTATGAGTTCCAGCAGATGCAGCGACCCGTAACATAGACCTATGTCAAACCCTCATGTAGGTGATAACTAGCAACATCATTCTCACCACTGTAATTATGAGCCATATCCTGCTTTCTCCACTGTGCTACATGTGACATATGTTAACACAGACATCAAGTCTAGCCTCTGAGACTTCCGCTCAAAACAGAGGAAAAGGGTTCCGTTTAGAGTATAGTAAAACAAGTTAAATGACACCACAGAAAGAAACAAACAAATCCAGAAGGCAGAATATTCTACAGCACAACCGACCCAATTTTTGCAATAAATAAATTACATGGGGAAATGGGGAAGGGAGGGGAGCTTGCTCCAGACTGAGAGACTAAAGAGACACAACAACCAGATGCAATGGGTGGGCTTCATATAGATCCTGGATTAGAACCAAATTACTGTCCAAAGACACTCATGACCTTCAGGACAATTTGATTTTGCCTAGGTATTAAGTGTACCAAGGAATCACTTTGTTAGGTATAAAAATGGTACTGTGGGCCGGGCACTGTGGCTCACGCCTGTGATCCCAGCACTTTGGGAGGCCATAGCGGGCAGATCACGAGGTCAGGAGTTTGAGACCAGCCTGGCCAACATGATGAAACCCCATCTCTACTAAGGATGCAAAAAAAAATTAGCCAGGCATGGTGGCACACACCTGTAATCCCAGCTACCTGGGGGGCTGAGGCAGGAGAATTGCTTGAACCTGGGAGGCAGAGGTTGCAATGAGCCAAGATTGTGCCATTGCACTCCAGCCTGGGCAACAGTGTGAGACTCCTCAAAAAAAAAAAAAAAAAAGGTACTGTGGTTTATACAAGAAAATGGCCATATTTTCCATAGATACTTACTGAAGGATACAGGGGTGAAATGATAAGCTATCTGGAATTTGCTTTTAAATACTTTAGCAAAGAAGGAAATGGGGAAAATGAAGCAATTGGGACAAAATCTTGGTAATTTTTATATCTGGGTGATCCGTATATAAGGCTTCAGTGTATTATTCATGTACTTTTGAATATGTTTAAATTTTTTCATGGTTAAAAAATTCCTGTAAATCCAGGTGATGATTCTCAAAAGAAAATTTTTAAAAATGTTGAAAATTGAAGCACTTAACTAAAAATAGTTGGTAATAAAATGTATAGAAGTCCAAATCTGCACTATAGGAAACAGCTTATAAAAACACACAGCTTTATCTTTTCCCTTGAAAGAATTCTAAGAAACAGAAGTTCTAGTGCTAAGAGTCTGGATCCCCTGGCAGCCAGAGAGCCTGGGTGGCTCTCTTCCCTCTTCTCTCCCTGCACACCACATGTCCACGGGGCAACTGACCATACCTGCCTTTCCCTGGCCAGCCAAACCAGCCAGGAACTGGCTTCAGAGAGCTCAGCCTCTGTGCCATGTTCTCGTATGTTTCTCAGGTTTGGGACAAGGGTGACATGGAGAGGGGAAGGTTTGCTTGCTGTAACAAAGAGTGATTTCTCTGGCCCCTAAAGAGAGGTGGGTTTACAAAAATGATCCGTGTTAAATTCCACTACCATGATGCTTCAAGGGACTAACAAATGCTTCATGGATGGATATATCTGCATCGTAATCTCATTAGTAGTATATTCCTGAATTCCTTCAAAGAACACTATTACAATTTTTAAATAATAGATTACTTGATATTGCTTTTCATATCTGTCAGTGATACATGGAGTAAGTAGAGCTCACTACTGAATAATACCCAAGTAGCTTCTAGCTTCAGTGGCTGTAGAACCTCAGTTCAGGAGTCACAACATGCAAATGACAGGGGAAAAATGACCCTTAGTTCCTCCTTAACTCAGTAAGTCAAATAATGAGCTGGTGAGTTCGCTGCTCTCACAGTAAATCTTGTATTGCCACACATTCCTGGAAGCCACGGACAAGACACTTGTCCTCTCCTTCAACTCTCTGTTGAAAGAGAAAAGTAAAGAAAACACACCAAGAGAGCTCATCCAATCTTTGTGACTTGTTTAATCTAATTAATTATTTAAGTAGTAATGGCAGCTAAAATCCAAATTAACTTTAGCTTCATAAGAATTGTTATAGAGGCCAGGTTATAAGGGGCTCAAGCTTATAATCCCAGCACTTTGGGAGGCTGAGACAGGCGGATCACGAGGTCAGGAGATCGAGACCATCCTGGCTAACATGGTGAAACCCCATCTCTACTAAAAAATACAAAAAACTAGCCAGGCGAGGTGGCGGGCGCCTGTAGTCCCAGCTACTCGGGAGGCTGAGGCAGGAGAATGGCGTAAACCCGGAAGACAGAGCTTGCAGTGAGCTGAGATCCAGCCACTGCACTCCAGCCCGGGCGACAGAGCGAGACTCTGTCTCAAAAAAAAAAAAAAAAAAAGAATTGTTATAGGCCGAGCACAGTGGCTCACACCTATAATCCCAGCACTTTAGGAGGTCAAGGCAAGAAGATCATTTGAGCCCACGCGTTCAAGACTAGCCTGGTCTTGAACATAGTGAGACTCCATCTTGTATAATTATTAAAAATAAATTAAAAATTTTAAGTAATTGTTATGACACAGTGGTTCACACCTGTAATCCCAACATTTTGGGAGTCCAAGGCGGGAGGATCACTGGAGCCCAGAAGTTCTAGACCAGCCATGGCAACATAGTAAGACCCTGTCTCCATAAAAAAGTTTTAAAAATAAGCCAGGTGTGGTGGTACATGCCTGTAGCTGCAGCTACTCAGGAGGCTGAGGTGAGAGGATCACTTGAGCCTAAGAGGTCAAGACTACAGTAAGCCATGGCCACACCACTGCACTCCTGCCTGGGCAAAAGAATGAGACCCTGTGTCAAAAAAAAAAACCAAAAAACAAAAAACTGTTATACTGTCTGGGTGCAGTGGCTCACACCTGTAATCCCTGGACTTTGGGAGGCAGAGGTGGGAGGCTTGCTTGAGCCCAAGAGTTCAAGGCCAGCCTGGGCAACACAGGAGACCCCATCTCTACAAAAAATTTTAAAATTAGTCTGGCGTGGTGGCACTTGCCTATAGTCCCAGCTACTCAGGAGGCTGAGGAGGTTGCATGAGCCCAGGAGATTAGGGCTGCAGTGAACCGTGATCCTGCCACTGCACCCCAGCCTGGGAGGCAGAGCGAGACCACGTCGCAAACAGAACAAAACAAAAGAAGAATTGTTATTTAAAGTTAAAACTCACTATTTGTCAAGTTCATAATTCTTTTTCCACCTTACAACTATTCTCCAACACAATGCATTTGTAGTCACCAAAATTGCTTGAATTTCTGGGTTGTAAAATGTGTGAATACTCCCTATCCCAATTTCATAAATTTAAGAATGCCACTTCTGGCCAGGCGCAGTGGCTCATGCCTGTAATCACAGCACTTTGGGAGGCCAAGGCAGGCAGATCACGAGGTCAGTAAATTGAGACCATCCCGGCCAACATGGTGAAACCCCGTCTCTACTAAAAATACAAAAATTAGCTAGGCGTGGTGGCACGTGCCTATAGTCCCAGCTACTCGGGAGGCTGTGGTAGGAGAATCGCTTGAACCTCGGAGACGGAGGTTGCAGTGAGCTGAAATCGCACCACTGCACTCCAGCCTGGCGACAAAGCGAGACTCCGTCTCAAAAAAAAAAGCCACTTCTCCTTCTGAATATTATTAATATAAGTAACTAGGTTGGTTTATCTTAGGTATATGATTAGATAGCATGAAAACTACCTCAAGTTCAAGTTTAAATCATTGCATATTTAAGCACTGATTTTACCAAATGTAATATATAAAGGCAAACTAAATTCACACAACATAAATTGTTATTTTTCTTTTTCTTTTTTTTTTTTTTGCTTCTAGATATGATGCCTTAAGAACAACTCAACAGCCAGGCATGGTGGCTCACGCCTGTAATCCCAGCACTTTGGGAGGCCGAGGTGGGTGGATCACGAGGTCAGGAGTTCAAGACCAGCCTGACCAACATGGTGAAACCCCGTCTCTACTAAAAATACAAAAATTAGCCAGGCGTGGTGGTGCACGCCTGTAATCCCAGCTACTAAAGAGGCTAAGGCAGGAGAATAGCCTGAACCCGGGAGGTGGAGGTTACAGTGAGCTGATATCAGGCCACTGCACTCCAGCCTGGGCAACAGAGCAAGACTCTGTCTGGGAAAAAAAAACAAAAAGAACAACTCTGTTCACATAAATTTCCTTCAACATACATTGCAGCTAAGATGTGTACAAGATTTTACATGTATTTTGGAAGAATTCACACAGAAGCAGCTGCTTTCTCAATAAACTTGGCCAGCTTCACATCTTTTTTGGTCAGTTCACCACAGTCATGTGAGGTGAGAGTTATCTGGACCTAAGAAAAAGAAAAGCAGTTTTTAAAACTCTGAGCAGTAAATCATGGTTATTTTCCTTTGGCAGTTCAGAAATCAGTCTATTATTCAACATTCATATTTCAGAATTAGGGGGATTAAATGATCTAGAAACTACTACATTATGAATAAGCAAAACATTTCCAAAACCCAGTGAACTCCAGGGGCACAGTTTACATCAGGCCTGGCTCAACAGCCACCTTGAAATAAAAAGTTCTCTCCCATGAAGAAGCAATGCAGCTGCCAGAATCTCAAATTTTATTTCTTTAAATAAAAAGAGAGACTGAGGTTCCACTTGAACTCTCATTACTTTAATTACACCAACTATTTTCAGGCCACTGAGAAAAACCAAGCTATCAAATGTAATATCTTAGCAGCAATGTTTGAAAAGCACATTTTGAGGCTGGGCGCGGTGGCTCATGCCTGTAATCCCAGCACTTTGGGAGGCCAAGACGGGCAGATCACGAGGTCAGCAGATCGAGACCATCCTGACTAACATGGTGAAACCCTGTCTCTACTAAAAAATACAAAAAAACTAGCCGGGCGAGGTGGCAGGCGCCTGTAGTCCCATCTACTCGGGAGGCTGAGGCAGGAGAATGGCGTGAACCCGGGAGGCGGAGCTTGCAGTAAGCCGAGATCGCACCACTGCACTCCAGCCTGGGTGACAGAGCGAGACTCCGTCTCAAAAAAAATAATAAAATTTAATTTAATAAATAAATAAATAAAAAGCACATTTTGGCTGGGCACAGTGGCTCACACCTGTAATCCCAGCACTTTGGGAGGCCGAGGCAGGCAGATCACCTGGGTTCAGGAGTTTGAGATCAGCCTGGCCAACATGGTGAAACCTCGTATCTACTAAAAACATAAAAATTACCCGGGCATGGTGGTGCACGCCTGTGATACCAGCTACTCGGGAGGCTGAGGCAGGAGAATCACTTGAACCTGGGAGGTGGAGATTGCAGTGAGTTGTGATGGCACCACTGCACTCCAGCCTGGGCAACAGAGCCAGACTCCACCTCAAAAAAAAAAAGAAAATAAAAAAGGCACATTTCCAAATTAGGGAAGTGGGAGTAAAGGGCAAAATTACGAGCTAAGAGAAGCAACTAGCAAAGAAAAGTTTTGCCTGGTACGAAGGTGCTCTGTATTATTCTAATAAGTCACGTGAGTATTGTGATATTCTCTCTCTTCAAAGATTTTCATAGAGAAGACGTCACAGAAATCTAGATAAGACATTCCAAATGGCATGACCATAAAGGCAAGGACACTTTTGGAGGAACAAGGTTCTTCTCACTGTGCCCCCTCTAAACTTTTTAGTCTGTCCTTTGTCTTAAATAAGGTCAGTTCCTACACAGGATACAAAATTTAACAGTTCTCAAAGCACAGTTCTTGAGCAAATTTATTTCAACGAGATAAACAAGACCATATCTATCTGATTTGCTACCATTTCTTTCAATAATTTGCCTTACGTTTTGACACATATCTGCATGGCTGATACTCCAGTTTAATTCAGGAGCCTCATTTGGCCCAACTTTCTCATATTAGCTTCAGCAGAAAGACAAGCATGAAAATAAAGAGCTTATTCACTGTTCTTAGAAGCAGACCTGAAAATGTGTTACTAATTTGCAATAATACACAGGCATTCTGAGAGAAAGGATAAGACTTTCTTAAGCTCGATGACATTTAGCTGCACAAGATGACAAGGAAGAAAAAGTTTCTTAAACTCTGTAATTAAGGTGATTCCCAAATAAGGCAGTTTAGTTACCTTGTTGTATACATTGAACCATTCTGGGTGATGATTCATCTTCTCTGCTTGTAGGGCAACTCGGGACATAAAGCCAAATGCCTGCATAAGATGAAGTCAAGAGTAATTACTGACATTGTCCTCTACCCTGAGCCTGAGAGACACAACAGAGCAATCCAACCAAATAAAGACATGCAAGGATCCTTGGGGAAGCCTGTGGAAATCAAATATGAAAGGACTGCTCTCTGCAGGCCTCTGGGGTCACAGTGCAGCAGGACTGTGACCTACTGCTGGATGGTGAAAAACTATCAGGCTCAAGTAAACAAACCAGGAAATTGGTCTCACCCAGTGACCCGTCTGGACTATTTAATTGTCCTCAGGACGAGACTCTACAAAATAGCATGAGAATAATTTCCCTTCAACCCAGTGTTCCAGGTCTCACTACCTGGCTCCAAATATTAGGAGCCACTTCTCTTGCAGCTCTGCTCCTTTTGTTTTTAGTGATTGGGCTGCTAACTAACGCAACCCACAAGACTATGGAAAAAGGTCTCCTGAGGGGGTCTTAAGCAAAAGCACCAGCAGAAATGAACAACTTCTTCATCTCACCTCCCAGGCAGGACAGGAACAAATCAAAGACTATTGACACCTAGAGTGAAACAGAAGCCCAGCTTGCCTGCTTGGGTTCTTCCTGCTACTGCCTCACACTGCCATTTCAAGGTGACAGTGCACCCACTGCAGGGCAGAAGGCAAGCCAGGAAATGAGCAGAGGGCTGCACACCAGTAACACGATTAAGTGTCGACTGACGGGGCTCTGTCTTCATACCACAGGGGGAGTGGAAACAATTTTGTTAAGCAGAAGGCAAACTTATCTTGAGAAAAGGGAAAAAACTCATTTTTTTGTTTGTTTTCAATTTTTATGAAGGTAACTGCAAACAATAGGAGAGTCTGTCCCTGTTGTTCCAGAATGCAAAAATACTTGGTAAGACTCTTAGGGTAATGGCACATGAATTACAAAGTTACAGTGGAATTAACAGGGCAGTACCCATTACACCCACGTAAATAAATATTTAACTTCATTAACCCTATCCAGAAAAACCAATATGATGTTAGCTGAGCTAACTAACTCAACCAATTTTGGGATCACCAAATGACCAAAGTGTGCATTTCCTAGTTAACAGTGAGAAATACAGAAGATGCCATTTTAAACAATTCTATATCATTCACTATGGTACCTCTCTCGGAGCCAATTTTATTTGGGATAAAGATTTCCATGTTGACATTTAAGGCCTGAAGGTTTTTCCCTATAGGAAAAGGGAGAAAGTTCAAGCAAAATCCATTTAACCACATATGGAATTATCTGTGGAAAAACAATATTCACTTTCCCAGCCCATCTCATCTCATAAGCTGATTCTCTAGATTATGTGAAGGGAAGGAACAAAAGTCTGGTTTTTGTTTTTATAGAGACAGGGTCTCACTATGTTGCCCAAGCTGGTGGAATGCAGGGGCTGTTTACAGGCGCAATCATAGCTCACTGCAGCCTCAACCTCCTGAGCTCAAGGGATCACTCAAGGGATCCTCCTGCCTCGGCCTCCCAAGTAGCTGGGACTACAGGTGCACGCCACTGTGCCCAGCCAAGAAAGTCTGTTCTAATTATTCAAACATAGAGTTAACCCACATTAAACTACGTGTAAGGAGAATTTCTACTCTGCCTATAATGCCTTATTCTTGTTTAGCATTAGAAGATGTACAACGCTAATCAATATCACTGATAGACAGCAATGCAATTGTTAAGGGCATGGCCTTTTGAGCCAGGGAGTCCTGGATTCAAATCCTGATTCTACCACTTCATTATCATGCAATTTAACTATGAGTCTCAGTTTTCTTTTTTCTTTTTGAGACAGAGTCTCACTCTGCTGCCCAGGCTGGAGTGCAGTGGGACGATCTCGGCTCACAGCAGCCTTTGCCTCCCAGGTTCAAGCGATTCTCTTGCCTCAGCATCCCGAGTAGCTGGGATTACAGGCACCTGCCACCACGCCCAGCTAGTTTTTGTAGTTTTAGTAGACACAAGGTTTCACTAGCTTGGCCAGGCTGGTCTTGAACTCCTGACATTGTGATCCACCCGCCTCAGCCTCCCAAAGTGCTGGGAATATAGGCGTGAGCCACCACGCCTGGCCCTCTCAGTTTTCTTATCAGTAAAATGGAGATAATAATTTTTAAAAGTCATGTGATTACATTCTAATAAACAATGAGATAAGGTATATAAAGGTACTTAGCACAGCACTTGGTACAGAATAAGAGATCGATAATGGCACATACTGCTGTCACTACTGCTTCTGACCAAACTACACAAAGTAAACCTTACAAAACACAATGAGCAGTGAAAAGCTCTCCATGGGCTTGAGAATCTAAGATTCTAGTTGCTGTCTCCCAGCAGAATGGCTCTTTCCTTTTTCCAGTTGTCATGAACAGAGACTTGCACATGTATAGCAAACAAACAGATAATACACTGTGGGGTAACATCCTGATGCACACTGACTGGGGAAAGCAGCTTAATGGCAAGAAATTATGTGTGCACAGTCACTACCCAAGTTCTTACACCCTGTGGTCACAATTTCTTTGAACCACGTCATTCTAAAATGTCCAGTGATGCCTACAATTCCTTGCCATTTCCCATTAGCCAAGTGGATCAAGTGGATGATTGGAACACAGTCAGAAGTGGTCCTCAAATCTTTGACCGCTGGCATACCATCAGTACAGTAGCAAAATCTATTCCATCACAGATATAAGGCTTGAAAGGAAACACATCCACAGCCGAAGGGCATACTGATCAAAGAAAAAGCATCTACCATATCTACATACAATTAAAAAAATGTTAAGACACATCAAAACACCCTCAAATTTGTATTTTCCTCAGCTTTGCATATTTCCCTTCAACCGTCACATAATATTTGCATTTAATAAAATACTACAAAGCCTGATAAACCATTTACACAGGATTTATTCCTAATTATTCCTTGGGGAAAAGAATACTCAGTCTGCTCTGGAAGCAAAAAGACAATTCCATAATCCTTCTTCCATATAACAGAACCAACCAATCCCCAAAATATTTATTTTTAAATCCACAAATTAAAAACATCTATCAAAATATACACTCAAAGAACTACTTCAAGGAATTTAGATGACTGAACAGGAGAGAAAAAAGGCAAAACTCAAACTGAAAGTTTGATTATCTGGAATACAATGAAGAAGATACAATGCCAAAAAGCTGACTTAGCAGATGGTGAAAAGCATCTGCTTCTTTCAAAGATTTCTTTTTACAGTCTTAGCTACTTGCTTATGGGATTCCAGCTGGAATCTAAAGGCTTTGAGCCAACTAAAAGTCAGAAAAGCTAGAAACAGCCAGAAGCAGAATAGACATCACTAACAACCCAGTAAGAGACCCAAGAGGACAGGATCCAGAAAATGGGCAAAATGAAATAGAAATCAACAAGAGTTTAGAAGAACTAGTACAGAATAAATGTATAGGACAAACAAAGGAGATCTAACATAAAGATCGTTGTTGGCCAGGCATGGTGGCTCACACCTGTTGTCCCAGCACTTTGGGAGGCCAAGGTGGGCAGATCACCTGAGGTCAAGAGATCGAGACCATCCTGGCCAACACGGTGAAACCCCATGCCTACTAAAAATACAAAAATTGGCTGGGCGTGGTGGCGCATGCCCGTAGTCCCAGCTACTCGGGAGGCTGAGGCAGGAGAATCGCTTGAACCCAGGAGGCAGAGGTTGCAGTGAGCCAAGATCATGCCACTGCACTCCAGCCTGGTGACAAAGCAAGACTCTGTCTCAAAATATAAAAAAAGAAGACCATGTTGCTACTTAACTGAACAAAAATATGAAACCCCCCAAAATTAGAGTGTAATTTAAGAAAACTATATGACTCAGAATACTTGGGGATAAGAATTTTTTTAAAAATAAGTTTTCCAAAAATAAAGGGTTTAAATCTATAAATTGTAAGAATTCAATCATACGTATATACTGTAGCAAAGTTAAACTCGGAAAATTAAAAAATCCTTTTGGCATCTAATCAAAAAGATCAATTCATCTATAAGGATGAAAAGAATCTGGCCGGGTGCAATGGCTCATGCCTGTAATCTCAACACTTTGGGAAGCCAAGGCAGGCAGATCACTTGAGGTCAGGAGTTCGAGACCAGTCTGGCCAACATGGCAAAACCCCATCTCTACTAAAAATACAAAAATTAGCTGGATGTGGCAGTGCACACCTGTACTCCCAGCTACTCGGGAGGCTGAGGCAGGAGAATTGCTTGAACCCAGGAGGCGGAGGTTGCAGTGAGCCAAGATCACACCACTGCACTCCAGCCTGGGCGACAAAGCAAAACCCTGTCTCAAAAAAAAAAAAAAAAGAATCTGCTGACTTCAAACATTCTCATATCAACATTCAACATTATAAGTCAGAGGAGCAAGACCTACAAAAATTTTAGGAAATGGAAGTTGAAAACCAGGAATTTTATACCCAGCTAAGCTGTTGTTCAATAAATACAAAAGACAGACATTTTAGAAATGCAATAACTCAGGGAATAATTCTCACTTATCCTTCTTGAGGAAACTATTAAAGGATGAACTATAAGTAACTATGAGATGAACGGAGAAACTATACCAAAGGTATTAGCAGTAAGCAATATATTCATTCAGTTCTAGGAATACATTTAAAACAACTGTGGGAATTACAGTTACAGAATGGAATGCGTATGTTATGAGCTATTAAAGGAGTTTAAAAGAGAAAGGACAAGATGAGGAAGGTACGTAAAAGTAAACAAAATCTTTGAAAGATGAAAGATCAAGTTAGAGACATAAGTATATTTAAATGTGTAAAACTTAAGTACTAAGACTGGGCACAGTGGTTCATGCCTGTTATCCCAGCGCTTTGGGAATCCAAGGTGGAAGAATTGCTAGAGGCTAGAAGCTTAAGACCAGCTTGGGAAACATAGTGAGACTCTATCTCTACAAAAAACTTTTAAAAAATTAGCTGGGCGTGGTAGCATGCACTTGTAGTCCTACCTACTCGAGAAGCTTAGGTGGGGGGATCTGTCAAGCCCAGGAATCTGAGGCTGCAGTGAGCTATGATCATACTCCACTGCACACCACCCTGGGTGACAGAGCAAGACTCTGTATCTGATTAATTCATTAAACATAAGCACTAGGACTGAAAAATATAAACTAAAATTAAATAGTGAATGAAAAGTAGGAGAAAATATTATTTCAATATTGCTTTGTGGGGGGGACCACAAATGCTATCTAAAGAAACAGGACTATATTTTCTTTTTTTGTTGTTGTTATTAAGATGGAGTCTCGCTCTGTCACCCAGGCTGGAGTGCAGTGGCATAATCTCAGCTCACTGCAACCTCTGCCCCCCAGGTTCAAGCAATTCTCCTGCCTCAGCCTCCCGAGTAGCTAGGATTATAGGCACATGCCACCACACCTGGCTAATTTTTGTTTTTGTATTTTTAGTAGAGACAGGATTTCGCCATGTTGGCCCAGCTGGTCTCAAACTTCTGACCTCAAGTGATCCACCCACCTCGGCCTCCCAAAGTGCTGCGATTACAGGTGTGAGACACAATGCCTAGCCAGAAACAGAAGACTATATTTGCTATGTAAAATTATAGGTATAATTTTACAAAGCAAAATTCAATCATTAAAAATAAAAGCACATAGCAAATGCAAAAAAAAAAAACTTGTTAATAAATTATATTGAACAGGCTGATTTAGGGCAAAACATTAAAAGTCCTGAAGCGGGTAATTTGCATTTATAAATCTGCATCCACCAATGAAGATTAAATAATTACAAATATCTACACTACAAAGAATAACATGACATTTAATAAGCCCATGTAGGAAATATAGGAATAAATAGAAAGAAACATTTATAGTTGGAGACTTTAATTCACTTTTTTTTTTTTTAAGAGACAGGGTCTCTCTGTCTCCCAGGTTGGAATGAGTGGCACGAATATAGCTTACTGCAACCTTCAACTCCTGGGCTCAAGGGATACATCCTATCTCAGCCTCCCAAGTAGCTAGAACTACAGGCAAGTGCCATTATGCCTGGCTAAGTTTTTAAAATTTTTGTAGAAATGGGGTCTTGTTATGCTGCCCAGCCTGGTCTTGAACTCCTGGCCTCAAGTAATCTTCCTACCTCAGCCTCTAAACCTGTAAGTGGCAGGATTACAGGCATGCACCACTGCACTTAGCCTAACTTACATCTCTTAACCCAGGACAGATTAAACAAACAAACATAATTTTAAAGGTAGAGCTAATTGCTATACTTTAAACTCTAAAAACTGAGAATAACACTTTTAAAGCGCTCATCAAACATTCACAGAAATTAAACATATATTGGTCCACAAAGAAAATCTCAATCAATTCCAAAAAGTAGAAATAGTACTGACAACATTCTCTGGAATGCTGATAGACAGGAATAGATGCACCCTTCCTTAACGTGATAGAATATATTCTCAGTCCAAAGGCAGCATCAGTTTTGTTAGCATCATTCTCTATAGGGAAACACCAGAATTCCCATTAAAGTCAAGAATAAGACCAAAAAAAAAAAAAAAGTCAACAGCCTTCTCATACAAACAAAAACCAATTAGAAAATATATCGAAGAAAAGATACCATTTAAAATGGCACCAAAAAACAATCTAGGAGTAACTTAACAAGAAATTTATAAATTCTTTTTTTTTTTTTTTTTTTTTGAGACGGAGTCTCGCTCTGTCACCCAGGCTGGAGTGCAGTGGCCGGATCTCAGCTCACTGCAAGCTCCGCCTCCCGGGTTTACGCCATTCTCCTGCCTCAGCCTCCCAAGTAGCTGGGACTACAGGCGCCTGCCACCTCGCCCGGCTAAGTTTTTGTATTTTTAGTAGAGACGGGGTTTCACTGTGTTAGCCAGGATGGGAAATTTATAAATTCTATTTCCGGAAAACTTTAAACTACTACTAAGAAATAGATAAATCTTACTACATTAAATTTTTTTTTTTTCTGTACTGCAGGAAGAAGACAGGCAAAAATTTTTTTTTCTGTATGGTAATAAAATCCAACAAACAAAATCAAAAGATAAACAACAAATTATATTTGCAGTATATACTTCCTTAGCATATAAAAACCTCCTACGTATTAATAAGGAGACCAACCACCCAGTATTTTTTAAATGAGCAGAGGACATAATAGACAGATAACAGAAAAGAAATTCAAATGGTTCTGAAACATAAAACCTGCTCAATCTCAATCATGATAAGTACAAATTAAAAACTAAGTTAAACCTAGTAGCTTGACAAAGATCAAAATATTTGCTAATATTCTGTTGGTGAAGATATAGAAGAAAAGGTATTCTCATATACTGCTGGTGAATATAAGTTGATATAATCATCATGGAAGGCAATCTGACAGTATCTGTCAAAATTGAAAATGTCCATGCCTTTAGACCAAACAATTCTAGGAATTTGTCCTGCAGACACATTCACAAATTACAAGAAAAGTCATTGCAGCACTGCCTGTAATAATAATAGACTTGAAACAGCAAAATCTCCATCAAAAGGGAATTGATTAGAAAGATTATGGTACATTTACACACTGGAATACTATGCAGTCATTAAGCAGAACAAGGAAACCATTTATCCTCCGACATGGAAGTACCTCTAAGATACATTACTAAATGAAAAAAAAATATGCATAACAATAGTTCATGAAGCATATAAAAAGGAAAGAAATTTTATACTTGTGTATGCATTAATATCTCTGGAAGGATATACAAGAATGATGGGAGCAATGGGGAATGACGACGAGAGTGGAGACTGGGAACTGGATGGTTGAGAAACACAAACAGGAAGACTTCCTACATTCTTTGGTACCTTTTGAATTTGCACCATGTGTATACCTAATCTATTTTTTAAAAATTAGTTTGGGAAAAAATGAACAAGCCATGCAAATGAAGTTCCCACTGTGAAAGGAGCTGGGATCCTTTAATGTACATAATCTGGTTCATATTAAAATATTTTGGCTCACGTTAACTTCTTAACATATGCCTACCTGTTTAGGTGGGTTTTTAGTGCCAATTTACAGCATAGTTTGTCTATGAGCCATGTTCTATTGAGCCACGGCCATTTCAAACAAACATATGGCCAACAAATAACATATAATGGCTGATAATAGTTTCAGTCTTTCCTCTACTGCAAATTACAAACATTTTATGAACAAGTCAATGAATGTATGATGAAGTATGACTCTCTAAGTTACTCTACCATTTTAAGGAATGTAAGCAATACAATCACAGTAAATTGGGCCAATGAAGTTTGTCATTTGGAAATCTCCAAAGCATCAGCAATTAAAGATTTTTCCATGAACCCCAAATCAAGTATTCTTTGGGAACTTTAATTTTTCCTTAAGTTCCTTTCGTTTCATTTTATTCCATGAAACTATGAAAGACTATCAGATGCACGTAACCAAGACGAAAATCCTACATCAATCTGTGAAATGTTTAACAGCACCCTGAATTTAAAATATAGCTTCAGTCAAATAACATGTATGATTTATTAAAGTTCTAAGACTTCTATCACATATTTACAATACAAATCTTTCATTACACAGAGCAATTCTCTTTGATATACATTCTTAAATCAGCTGCCTTTTATATTTTGATTATAGACTATTTCAATTATGCACTAAAAAAGAACATATCTCCCACTAAGAAAATGAGCACCAGCTACTCCAAAGTAATTTCCCCAGTACAATCTCCATTAAGCCTCTAAATACTTCCTTTACTAATTCAATGAATTAGACCTCTATTGTTTATGAATCACCATTATGTTTGTAGGACTATAACCCTTCTTTTATAAAACACAATTGCTATGGAAGGAAATGATATTTATGTCTGATTAGAAATGAAAACACTATTACATAAATCAGTTTGGGCATTTCTTCACGTCTTGAAACATGATCAGCAATTTACTCTAATTGGTGATCAAGGAAACTATCTTGTGATCAATTAAAGTAATTACCAGATTCCGGCAACACAACCTACCTTAATTTCAGCTACAGTCTGCACTTCTTCAACTTTAATTAAAAATAATGAAAATTATTAAGCAAAATGCAAGGCAAGATCATTGCCAAGCACGCACATGTCACAGGACAGGACCTTCCCCTGGTGTTGGTGACTTATCAATCACATAAACACTGTCTAGTGCACCAAGTAAAGGCGTTCTTTGCCACAGAACATGATTACACGTCTCACCAAGACTTTCACATGGAAAACACTGTTAACTGTTCTAGTCACCGTAAAGGAAACGTCAGATTTTAACTTGTAGGGAACACAAGAATATTCTCAACTAAATTGTGAGGAACAAATCCAACCAAAGATGTATTTGATCTATGCTTTTTTTCTCTGGACTGTCAGACATATTTTGAGCACACTGGTCAATTGGGTTCAATTCCTAGCTCTGCTATTCACTAGCTATATGACCTCAGAAAAGTTACTTAACTTTTTAAATGAGTTTCAGTTTCCTCATATGTAAAAGGAGCTAATTCATGTAATATACTTTACAGTACGCCTGGCACTCTATTAAGCACTCAGTTAATGCTAGTGATTATTAAAATCATCAACAACACTTTGATATTATAGTGTCTGTGGCCTGGAAAGGAAGAATTCCTTTCCAAACCTAGCAGAAGACCAATTTGAAGGCCAAAGAAATTCACCTTTACAAGGCTCAGAAAACCAGAAACATCTTTAACACTGTTTCTCTGAGTGGGTGTCGGCATGGGAAGATTTCCTTGCGGAACTGGCAATCTGTCAGCGAGCATCTCAGCCAAGCAGGTGACTCATGTCTCCTTGAGGATGCGGGGCTAAAGGCCTGCTTGAGGACCATTCCCTGTGCAGTCCCTTGTGTGTCTGGGGGCAGACACAACTCCCACCAATCCTAAGCCACTAGTCTACCTGCCATCTACTTGATCCGCCACAGAGCTCAACATTTCCAATAACTAGGGCCAAGAATATCCAACTATGAAATTAAAACTGGCTTCTCCACGCACTGAAGACAATGTCCACAAGCTACTGAAAAAGCTGCCTGCTCTTCCAGGCCCCAGAAGAAATGAGTCCCCCTTAGCTCATGGTAATAAGTACATTTTTTGAATGTCACTGAACAGGTCACCACCTGTGAGATAGCATGCTCACTTCTAAACATTGCTTTCAAAAGCTGTTTTCATACGGTAGCACCGTGGAGCCTTTAAAAAAAAAAAAAAAAGTTTCAAATCACTGCTCTTGGCAATTGCCATAATAGCCTACACAGCCAATTGGAAAAATATGGCAACTCTTTAGCTAATGACATGGTACCATCTTCAACATTCACTGTTAAATGAAAAAGCAAGGTGCAAAACAACTTTCTTTTGCAGAATTAGGACTTACCAATGCATCAGTAAATTTATACTGAATTCCCAGGTTAGGAAAACTCCTCTTAGATAGCAGTATACTAATATAAATCCACTCTTCTCCAGGTGGCAGGGTTTACACCCACAAAAAAACCTCTACACATGATTTTACCAATGGGTCGTCATTTCTGTTCCATCTTTAGTGGAAGTTCTCTAACTAGATAGAGTTCACAGAGCTGATGTATACCAAAAAGACATTCTGGTCAAGGTGATCACTAGCTATGAGTATCTTTTCCCTGAAGAGACACTACTTGTTTCCAAATTCCTCTGCACCTAAGTTTAAATTCATTTCCCCATATCTTCATCAGCTACTATTGGGCAGACCAACTGCCCAGTCTGATTAGCTGTTTCTTAAATTTCTCACCATCTTTCAGTTTTGCTGTCTCAGAATTAGCACATTTCACCAGTTTTCTACCCATTCGTTTCTCCTAAAGCAAACCGAAGCACTGGTTTTAAAACCACCCCAAGAGACGCCCCTTACCAGAGTTCCCTAGTGTCAAAATAATTTGTGATGCTTTGCAATTCACGGGGGCTGTTCGTTATTGCCAACCAGCTGCCTCAGAAAAGTCCTGTTGGAGGTTTTCTTCCCTAATCTGCAGATAATCCTTATTTGGTGGCTTTCATAGTCTTATGAGGTGAGAGGTATTGCAAACACTGCCAAAGTTTAGTTAGTTTTGTTTTAGCAATCCTTTTAAAAATTGAATTTAAGCTCCTTGGTACTGTCATCAGTACAAAACTATAAAAAATTCTACTTCATATACAAAAAAAAAAAAAAAGACCATAGGTTTCAACTTGGTGCTTCCAAACCACTAAGACAAACAAAGTACCTGGCCAAATACATTTTTAAAAATTGAGTGGCCGGGTGCGGAGGCTCACGCCTGTAATCCCAGCACTTTGGGAGGCCCAGGCGGGCAGATCACGAGGTCAGGAGATCGAGACCATCCTGGCTAGCACGGTGAAACCCCGTCTCTACTAAAAATACAAAAAAATTAGCCGGGCGTGATGGCGGGTGCCTGTAGTCCCAGCTACTCGGGAGGCTGAGGCAGGAGAATGGCATGAACCTAGGAGGCAGAGCTTGCAGTGAGCCGAGATTGCACCACTGCACTCCAGAATGGGTGGCAGAGTGAGACTCTGTCTCAAAAAAAAACAAAAACAAAAACAAACAAAAATTGAGGCCAGGGGTGCGGGCGCTGCGGCTCACGCCTGTAATCGCAGCACTTTGGGAGGCCGAGGCGGGTCGATCACGAGGTCAGGAGATCAAGACAATCCTGGCTAACACGGGGAAACCCTGTCTATAGGCCGGGCGCGGTGGCTCAAGCCTGTAATCCCAGCACTTTGGGAGGCCGAGACGGGCGGATCACAAGGTCAGGAGATCGAGACCATCCTGGCTAACCCGGTGAAACCCCGTCTCTACTAAAAAATACAAAAAACTAGCCGGGCGAGGTGGCGGGCGCCTGTAGTCCCAGCTACTCTGGAGGCTGAGGCAGGAGAATGGCGTGAACCCGGGAGGCGGAGCTTGCAGTGAGCTGAGATCCGGCCACTGCACTCCAGCCTGGGCGACAGAGCGAGACTCCGTCTCAAAAAAAAAAAAAAAAAGAAACCCTGTCTATACTAAAAAATACAAAAAATAAGCCGGGCATGGTGGTGGGCACCTGTAGTCGCAGCTACTCGAGAGGCTGAGGCAGGAGAATGGCGTGAACCCAGGAGGCGGAGCTTGCAGTGAGCCGAGATCGCACCACTGCACTCCAGCCTGGGGGACAGAATGAGACTCCATCTCCAAAAAAAAAAAAAATAGAGGCCGGGCACGGTTGCTGTAATTCCAGCACTTTGGGAGGCCAAGGCGGGCAGATTACCTGAGGTCAGGGGTTTGAGACCAGCCTGACCAACATGGAGTAAACCCCGTCTCTACTAAAAATACAAAATTAGCCAGGTGTGGCGGCACATGCCTGTAATCCCAGCTACTCAGGAGGCTGAGGCAGGATAATCACTTGAACCCAGGAGGTGGAGGTTGCAGTGAGCCAGTATCACACTATTACACTGCAGCCTGGGCAACAAGAGCAAAACTCCATCTCAAAAAAAAAAAAAATAAATATATATATACACACACACACACACACACACACACACATATGCCCAAAAAATATATATATGCTATTTTTTTGAATAGCATGCAAAATGACAGTCTACTCCCTAACTTTTCTTCTTTATAATCAACTGGCTCCTTTCAGGAGACATAACTATTACTAACATTACATAATTCCAGATTACATATGACATGAAACTATCTTGCCCTATTACTGCAATAAAAATAATCTCTATGGATCTACTTTTAAAGAGAGAGAGAAGGCAAAAGAGCTTCTGCTCAAATTGGGATGTGTTAAGCTGAAAGTCAAGATCCTACAATAATAACCAAAAGGGTGGAGGAAGAGAACAAGTGCTCTGGGCAGGAAGAATGCCCACTCCCCCATCATCTGTGGGGCAGCCACAGCTACATAAAAAATATTTTAAGGAAACAAAGCAACACCTAAGTTTGGCTTAGTGGTACAGTAAATACATTTTGTATAAGCAGCACACATTTTGTAAAATAAAGTATCATCTCATTTCACATCACAAAATATCTAATGGTCTAAAGCAGTTGCACATCAATGAAATCATGTTTATACTTTCTTTTGCTTATTTTTAAACTGGGAATCCATTCCCCTTTTAAAAGTTTTTAAAGCACAGTTTCTGCAACATTTGCTAATATTTTCTGCAAGAAAAGTACATCATCCAAATACTAGCGCCTGACTGGACATCCTGATAACTCCACAGAGGAACTCCAGTGATAGACGGCATCAATGTATCCATGGAAGAAAAAAGCCTGCCAGAGCCATGTTTCAGAAAACTGTGTCAAGCAAGAAACCCAGCAAAGAAACCATCTCATAAGTTGTCTGTACTTGTTTCAAAATCCACACACAGGTTGCAAACTTGGAATAGTCCCTGAACCTGTGAGAATCTTCAGAAATCGAGCTGAAGGAAACCACAAATACATTCAGGATTTATCCTCAACCTGTTATTTTTCTCTCCTTAAGCCTACCCTTACAGGTTGGATAGGCTTAAGGAGAGAAACATTCCTACTCTTATAGATGGAAAGTAGGGATCTTTTGCTTTTGTGTTTTAAACAATCTAAGTATATTTATTTATTTAATAATAATTTTAATTATTTGTTGAAGAAAAATACCAGAACTTATAGCCACATAGAAAGTAAAGTAAGCTTAGCACTTACCCTATTTTTGGTATCAAAGTATGGTGGGTAGTATCCTCTTATCCTGAAAAATGCTAATCCTAGCTATGTCTCATTCTATGGCCTTGAGCAAATCCTAAACTTCTCTTGCCTCTACTAGTCTGTAAATCTGAGGCTCCACTACTTCTTAACATCATTATTGGGTGTGAGGTCTCACAAAAGTGCACAGAGTGCTTTGCACAGAAAATGTGCTTCTTTGGGACACTGAAGCGGTTCCAATTTTCTTGAATCATACATAAAGTAATTTTATGCCACTTTTTTAAAATCTAGAAAATCTGTTCTGTGTAGCCAAACTTAGCTGTATCTTGAATACAAATGAAACATTTTAAGTCTCTGTGTCAAAAATTCACAAATTATGCTAGTAACTCAGAAAATAGCAACGAAGAGAAAACATTTAAAATAATAAATTCTTAAGTCAAAATTTTCAGCATTTCTATATAAATTATCTTAACTTCAGCTGTTGATCTAGGAAGTTTCTGGAGGGGATGGCTTTTTTTATCTATGTAATTCACAATATCCTGAAAGAAAAATGGTTTGTTTTCATGAGTGTATATAAACAAGACCGTTTGATTTCTCCTTTTTAGAGCAGGCTCCCATTCTGTTCCACCGCAGAGCAATCACCTTCTCTGTGCAGGTAGGGCTGATGGGCAGGCAGCACACAGCAAAGCTCCATCTCTGCAAAGACTGCTCAACTCATTTGCAATCCCATCAGAGGAAAGTCATGCAACTGGCTCTAAACCATCAGGGCAAAAAAAGTACACTGCTGGAGCAGGAGTGTGCTGCCATTTGATGCAACTGCTACAGGGAAATTCTTCCCTTTTGTTTTCAAAAGTTTATTATTTCATACCTTATGCAAATCATACTTTATATATTAAGCAATAATATTTGAGACATACTCAAGTCAAATTAAAGGCTTCAATAGCCTTGCCAAAAGCACAGTGATTTTCCTATAAAAAATTATTCCAATTTGTTGATCTTACATAGGATGAAACATACTGTAACAATCTTCATAATTTATGTCCTGTTGGGACACAATGATTTAAAGTAACATAATACAGAGCTGCATCACAGCTAATCTAAACCACCTGACCAGATAAACACCAGCTTCCCTTCTCTCTTCAGCAAGGGCATTTCTGTTTATTGTCATATCATTTCCTCATTCTAGGAACATGCAGAATAAATGCAGCCAACCTACATTTCAGTGGGAGGCTGAGCCGGTCTTTCCCATGTCAGGAGGTTTGTGAGCACACAGGTACCAGTACAATGTCAAGGTTTTATAAGATAGAAAACAATCCAAGAATTCCACCCTCAAAATCATTTATGGCGAAGCAAATATGGATTCATCCAGTACAATCTGGACCAGGTGTGGTGTTATAAACCACAGTCTTTTGGTTGTTGTTTTTGGGTTTTGTTTTTTTTTTTAATGTCACTGAAGACGTAATTCTTTAAAACAAATTATAGGGCTTACTCTGAGCCAAAGTTTTATAACTGCTTCAATCATGCCTCATGCCATGCTCACAGGCACTCATGATCTGATTAACCAAACTGAAATGCCTATATTAACCAATGTCTCTTAGGGGTGAGGAATTTTGGTAGAAGAAAAAGACAAACAGCACAATATGGCACTGACCAGGTTCATTTCTGATGTACAACTGCATAGGCAGATTTCAAATTGCAAGGTTTCTCCAAGGTCCAAATACCTTCGCCCTCCTCACATATGCAAAACCTTACTAGGCACAGGGAGGTTTTTAGGGGAACTTAAGGGAAGGGTTTAAAGTTTCAATCGTGAAAAGAAAAAGTGCAGGAACACATGTGCATTCGGCAGATAACAATTCACTGAAAATATTTTAAATCAAAACAAAACGCCTGTCTGACCAAATTTTTATAAACTTGGTTGGGGAAGAGGAAAACAATTTTTTAAGGGTGGTTTCAAATATTGCTTTCTGCTGTTGCTGAGAATTTTCAAAGCTTTTCATGCTCCATTGGAAACAGCTCTGCTTCACAAACTGTTCTAGTAGGTCCTGCCAAAGAAATGGTCTGATACACTTTGTTACAAGTTTATCAATTTGCTTACCCAGGCAAATATATATAATTATCTTTGCCCATAAAGATCAGTGTAAAATAGGATCCCTCCACTGAAAGCAATGAGATTACTAAAACATAAGTGGATGAGACCGTACTAGCAGACCAGGCGTTTGCTCCCCAACCCCAGTTCCACTGCAGTCCACACTGCATTCCTACCGGTCCTGGAAGGCGTAGAACCTAAGACAACTTGACGAACACCATTTTTCAGTCTCTTGTGGGTCTCTGTACAGGAATGGAGACAGCAAGTAGTGACATTTCTGTCACAACCTGGAGCCTTTTGATTTACTAAATTAAAGGGAAAGTAAAATTTTGAGGTATCCTTTTCAGGCAATAGACATTCAGTAACTTAGGTCTGAACCTGACACCATGAGCATTTGTAAAAGTTTAAGGTAATAGATTACAAATCTGTAGTACTAGTGGCATTCTGAGTTAGTGCTATCAATGGTGACTTCTCCTTAAATGTAATTCTTTTTTGTCCTAAAGCACTCGTAACCTAGACTGAGGCCCCACTTGCTAATTCATATTTCCATGATCTTTGCACCTTATGTATACGGCCCCGTTTTCAAAACCACTTCAAAATCAGATCACACTGCTCCGAAGTCACAAGGGCTTCGGTCGCCATGGGTTACTATGGCCTCATGAATGGAAGGGGTTTTCTGATGACAAAGAGCCTGTCCCTGGGCTGTAATGTGAATGTCATCAAGTCCAGACCTTCTCACAATCCTGGTTTTTCATTTTTATTAATCCATGTACCAGAAGTTATCCCAGCAATTCCATTTCTAGATTTATGCCGTATGGAAACTCTTACACTTAAGCACAAGGAGACACAGGATGCTTGTTACAGAACTGACAGTAATAAAAAACATCTAAATGTCCATCAATAAGGAAATTAACAAATGATAATTTATTTATGTATTTGATTTGCAAAGGAATAAGACATTTTAAAAACACATTTACTGTATCAGAAACAGTGCAATATGATGGAAAGAACATCAGACCAGGAATCCAAAACCTGGGCTCTCAACCCAGACCTTGAGCAAGCTATATGACTTGGCTGGGCTGTGTTTCCCTAATAGGTAAGATGAGATGATATGAACCAATCACATAGCACAGTGCCCTCACATACACAGTAATGTTCAATTTTTTTAAACTAATAATAATATTATCATCTAGTATACACAAGGAACAGGATATCACTGATTACTTTCTATTTTGGCATTAATCATAAATTACTTTTTCATTTGCATCATTTACATGGCAACATCTGAATAGCATCTTTTCTGATCAAGTAGCACCTTCTGAACATAACTCGATTCTTGGTGACTATGGATCTGAGTGTATCTCACCGCCATTACTCTGACCACCGATTCTCATCGTTCAGTTCTAGGGACTAAGAAGAGGAGGGGAAAATATAATGTGCATTTATAAAATAACTGCTCTGGACCAGGCACTCGCTGCAGCCCCGTGAACAGGTTTATCATTCTCTCCTCAGAGGAGAGAACTGAGGCTCTGAGGGGTTAAATCACTTGCCCAGAGTCACGCACCTCATAAAAAGTAAGGCAAGGATGCAAATTCAAGTCCCGTATGTCCAGCTCCAAAGTCTCCATGTGTGCATGTTTAGGTACAAATTCCTGATGTCAGATTATACTTTTTCTATTTTTTTTTCTTTTACTTAAAAGTAAATTTTAGGCCTGGCGCGGTGGCTCACGTCTGTAATCCCAGCACTTTGGGAAGCCGAGGCGGATGGATCATGAGGTCTGGAGATCGAGACCATCCTGGCTAGCACAGTGAAACCCCGTCTCTACTAAAACTACAAAAAATTAGCCGAGTGAGGTGGCGGGCGCCTGTAGTCCCAGCTACTCGGGAGGCTGAGGCAGGAGAATGGCGTGAACCCAGGAGGCGGAGCTTGCAGTGAGCAGAGATTGCGCCTCTGCACTCCGGCCTGGGTGACAGAGCAAGACTCCGTTTCAAAAAAAAAAAAGTAAATTTTAGCAAAAATAAGTTTCCTACAATCTTTTTGTTTGTTTGTTTGTTTGTTTGTTTGTTTTTTGAGAGAGAGTCTCACTCTGTCGCCCAGGCTGGAGTGGTGCAGTGGCGCGATCTCGGCTCACTTCAAGCTCCACCTCCTAGGTTCACGCCATTCTCCTGCCTCAGCTACAGGCGCCCACCACCGCACCCGGCTTTTTTTTTTTTTTTTTTTTTTTTTTTTTTGTACTTTTTTAGTAGACACGGGGTTTCACTTTGTTAGCCAGGATGGTCTCAATCTCCTGACTTCGGGATCCGCCTGCCTCAGCCCCTATAACCTTATTTTTTAAACTTAATTATAAGAGATAAATAAAGTACAACAGGTTTTAGAAAAAGAAAAAAATTATGCAGTTGTTTTCCCTGTGCCCTTTTTTCCAAAACTGTTATAATATTCATTTAATTATGTATCCTGAATCACTTTATAATATTAAAACATCCTACTCATTCTCCATGTGGAACCATGGTTTTCTTATTTTTAGAAGCTTCACAATCTCACATAGCGCCAGTAACTGTCTCTTTTAGAAATCATTCTATGGTTTCACATAGAAGACAGACGTGCATACATCTTTTAAAGTCAGGCCTTCTGAATATAAAGATTCTTTGAGCCGGGCGCGGTGGCTCAAGCCTGTAATCCCAGCACTTTGGGAGGCCGAGACGGGCGGATCACGAGGTCAGGAGATCGAGACCATCCTGGCTAATGCGGTGAAACCCCGCCTCTACTAAAAAAAATACAAAAAACTAGCCGGGCGAGGTGGCGGGCGCCTGTAGTCCCAGCTACTCGGGAGGCTGAGGCAGGAGAATGGCGCAAACCCATGAGGCGGAGCTTGCAGTGAGCTGAGATCCGGCCACTGCACTTCAGCCTGGGCGACAGAGGGAGACTCCGTCTCAAAAAAAAAAAAAAAAAAAAGATTCTTTGAACTCTCTACCAATATACATTGCAGTTTCAGAGACAAAATTAGAGAAGCAATTCTATACTTGGGGATTTATGGAATAAATGAAAAGGTTTTTTAAAATCCCTTTTTTTCAACTCCCAGGGGAAACATTATTTAATATGATAAAGTCCTCTTTAGCTGAACACCTTTTAAAGCAACCAATTAATTCGGATCTAGTGTGCCAAACCAATGACAATTAAACCTATCAGAACAAACAATCTACCTACCAAAACTGAAATGGCAAGGATATCATCATCAAATCCTCCAAGGTGCAGGCAGTGTGTACTGTGGAAAGATCCTCAAAGTAGACTTCTCAGGAACCAAGGTCTTTTTCTCTTTTTTTTTTTTCTTTTGAGATGGACTCTCACTCTATTGCCCAGGCTGGAGTGTAGTGGCATGATCTCAGCTCACTGCAACCTCCAACTCCCTGGTTCAAGCGAATTCTCCTGCCTCAGCCTCCCGAGTAGCTGGGATTACAGGCAAGTGCCACCACGCTAATTTTTTTATTTTTAGTAGAGACAGGATTTCACCATGTTGGCCAGGATGGTCTCGATCTCCTGACCTCGTGATCTGCCTGCCTTGGCCTTCCAAAGTGCTAGGATTACAGGCGTGAGCCACCGTGCCCAGCCAGGAACCAAGTTCTTATGCTCAAAATACTTCTTCCTGTCACATTTGTCTGTGGACATGACACTCAACCTCCACACTCAGCCCCTGCACTTGTCCAGAAGAGGGCCACTCACCAAGGGATTGTGAGGAGGCTGAGAAGTCAGGAAGAAACAGCTTCATTCATTTCTATCTTTAGTGCCTAGAGAACAGAGTGTTGCTCTGAAATAAGTCATATCTTATGTTTTCAAAATTATGATATTTAAAGAGTTTCATAACGAGGTCAAAGTCTCCACTACCCTCTGGGCCTGCCTAATCTTACCTCAAGCACCCAGTGCAAACTTGGGAGCCATTCCTACCCTGGTGTTCTGAGATACATTCTTTACTGAAACCTTGGGAAATAAAACCACCTGCACATCCAGGGTTATAAAAAAACAAATACGCTGCACCATGGCTATGGGGTATGGGCGCAAGGTCAGAAATAAACTGGGGTGGTTCTAAAAGAAATGTACAACCCAGAGAACCAGGCCTCAGGAGACCAACAGGGTTGGAGCCGGCAGGAACCACAGCAGTTACTTGCCCCAAACCCCGGAGGCTCGGAAAATCATGCCTTACAATTGTTAGAGTTTGAATCCATTTTATTTACAAGAGTGGTGCTCTGTTTTAACTTTAAATCTCTCTGGGCCATGCAGAATATAATGGAAAATTACTCAAATAGTCCTGTGACACCAGAAGTCCACAGATAGAGAAAGGAAGGTGTGCCTGGGTGCAGATCTAGCTCTCTCGCCTGGGAGTTACTTCTCCCTCTCAGCCTCAGCCTTCCCATAATGGGAAGAACTAGGTGGACCAATGATAGGTGGAGTTCTTCCCACTGTGTGACCTGATGGCCAACATAAGGAAAAAAGTGCCATGTTCCTGATGATTAAAAAAAAAAAAAAAAATTTCATATTACAGAGTGGGGGTCTCCTTAAGCCAGCAATCATATTGTTTAGAAAGAGAGGGCTAGTTTTTCATGATGGTTGGGAAAGAATCTAGAGTGCTCTATCTGGCATAAAGGACCTATTTGGGACCTCAGAAGTGTCTTTACAAGCTCCAGTAAAACTTTAAGGTAGTTAAGTGTCCAGTCTATCTTTCAGTTTCATATACTGTGAGGCAGACCCCAAGTCACAGATGTCTGTATCAACCTTTCCAGAAAGAGCATTTTTGAACCTTCTTGGGTGTTTCATGTGAAGCTATTGCTCACTGCAGGCAGAAGGCTGTCCCCTCCTTAGATGCATTTAAGGTTTTAAGCCTGGAGGTTGTCTGTACATAGTAGATGCTACCCATGATTTTAGAAGCCTCTGGTTTTTTTGAACAGACAGGGGCACTATGCACCATTCTTTCTCCTGACTGCTTCCGATTTCCCTAAAAACACCCTCCAAAAACGAAGATTCCTCCTATGGCCCAGCAGATGCCCCATATGCATTACATGGGCTTAAAAAGTTATAAACACAGCCGGGCGCGGTGGCTCAAGCCTGTAATCCCAGCACTTTGGGAGGCCGAGACGGGCGGATCACGAGGTCAGGAGATCGAGACCATCCTGGCTAACACGGTGAAACCCCGTCTCTACTAAAAAATACAAAAAGCTAGCCGGGCGAGGTGGCGGCACCTATAGTCCCAGCTACTCGGGAGGCTGAGGCAGGAGAATGGCGGGAACCCAGGAGGTGGAGCTTGCAGTGAGCTGAGATCCGGCCACTGCACTCCAGCCTGGGCGACAGAGCAAGACTCCGTCTCAAAAAAAAAAAAAAAAAAAAGTTATAAACACAAACTTCTGAAAACTTCAGAATCTCAAAAAAAAAAAAAATCAACAAAACATCAAAACCTGGAAATAAAAAATGACTACATTAACATGAGCTTGAAATAAGATACAAATTCTGCACCGCCTGTCTGAGTACCACTTTTTAAGAAGACAAGTCGGTGCTGAATGATGACAGGTAAAAGAAACTTAGGAATGTCTATTTTTGGAAGTTTACATGTTGGGATTTCTTTCAAAATTTAATACTATTCAATATTTTCTTTAAATATATTTCCTTTAAATAGTAAATATAGTCAGGTATATTCCAAATATGATTTCTAAAAAAGTAAAAAACAATTATAATAATAGATTTAAGAAAAGAGATTTATGCCTGCTCACAAATCTGACAATATGAAGACCATATTAATATAACCAGTACTTACGTTATCCCATTTAAGTCAAGTCTTTGGACTTTAAACGTGCATCTAGGGCCTACTTTATTAAAAAGCTTAAAAAATTATAGCTAAAAAGGTTTTTTGTACAACACCTTTCTTTTACCCCTTGTAACTTTATGAGTTCATAATAAATGAGTTTGGTTACGTCAAAACAAATGGGAAATGGTTTGAGTTTTAATGCAATATTTTAAAACCTGGTAAAAATTATTTTAAAAGTATTCTAAGCATATATTTTTTTAAAGTAATTAAAATTTCTAAACCTCTCAGACAGCATTCAAGCACTCCTAACTTCACAGCCTCCTAACTCTATCCCCTTCCCCTCTTCCACTCTCACACACAATTAAGTCAAAGGTTAATTTCCATTCTAAGTCAAACTCTAATCCAAACTCTAATCCTGTGTTCCGAAAGCACCCCACCCAACACATAAAGCTCCCAAGCACACAGACTCCTCTCCAGAATAGGAAGGTCACAAAAGGGTGAGAGGACACCCTCGTCAAATAGTGAAAATAAGCTATAAAACTCAAAAGTTCCACCGATACCCACATCATTTCATAGACAAAAGATGGTCATTCAGAGAAAAGGTTCCTTCAGTGTCTCTGCTGCTGTTCCTTAGTGAGAAAATGACTTCTAAAAGGAAGGCAAGGAGGCATGAGAGGCAAGTCTACTGAAGCAGGACTGGTTTCACTTCTGGCACCAAAGTCGATGGCAACAGTGACGGATCCGGAGACATGCCTTATGATAAATACCAAAAGGCAGCGACATCGTAGGCATGGAGGCTACAGGCACTGCAGACCAAGAAGCAGAGCTTCAAACGCCACACTCACAAGGCTAAAACGTTTCCTCGTGTGAGAAACAGAACCACCACTAACAATTTTTGGAAATAATATTTGAGTCTTGGCTCCCAACTGGATAATTTTGTTCTGCACCAAAAGCAGCTTCATTCAAATTCCCAAAGTCTTCAAGCAGCTTCAGACTAATTTCAAGACACAGTTTCCTTCCAAACCCAATGAAATGAAAGGCAGAAACCAACAAAAGAAAAAAAAAATTAAATAACATGTATAAGATGGTTTGCCATTTTATGAAAAACAAATGAAGAATTATGCTCACATCACACTGATAAACTGAGAGTCTGCCAGTGGTTCTCAGGGCAGATGTAACATTTTAACAAATGTGATTGTTTGTGAACGAAATAATTCTGATCAAAAACTTAATTGCAGCCAAAGTGGGCCCTGGGCTGTGTCACCATAATCCATTCTGACAGGAAGCAGTGAGTGGAGATTCCTACTGTGAACGGAGCACATGTGAAAGGTCAGCTTTGGCCTGGAACTTCAAAACCGTTAACGTGTAAAACAGTGTGCATTAGAGCCCGGAACAGCTAACCACTGGATTAGCGGATGTCCGCTGTGTGAGTCTGATGTGCTTTTGGCAGGTAATGGTTAATTGGTAAATAGGTAATGTATTGTAACTTTCTTCTTTGCCTCTTCCCAACATTTACCAGCAGAACCTATTCTTAATTTTAGTCCTAAAACACTGTAATATTAGATTTATAACTTGGTCTCAGAATACCAAAGTAACTGATTTCTCAAATAAAATTCATCTTTTTTAGTAAGGAAAAAGTTGCATGTATTTTAAAAAGAAATATCTGTAGATAGAAGAAATGAAAAAAATATTTTCATGTAAAATGGATATCTGTTCAACCAATAGTAACCATCTTATTATAATAGCCAAAATTTGCTAAATAAGGATTTCATTAGAAGAAATAAATGTTTATGTATTATAATCTGAAATCTGAAAAAGCAAATACACAATACTGTTTTACATAGCTTAAAACAAAATTCTAAATAAAAATAAAGTCAATACCACAGTTTTCATTTTTCAACATGGAATGTTAATTATGAAAGAACCAAGCTAAACATTGCCTTTTAAGTCAATGCATGCAGAAGTACTTTATACCTATTTAGTGCTATAAAATTGGCTCATTTGGTTTTAAATTACAGGCATTTTTCCTATACCTAAGTATTAATGAGTGACAAAAGCCGGCACGGTGCACTTCAATGATCATTTTAGGATTTAACTCATCTCTGAATTGAAGAGAGAAATAATGCTTCTCCCTGAAAATAAGCAGGTCTTCTCTTCTCAAAATCAACCTTCTAAGGTTCCGTCTTTGGCCATTGGACAGATGCAGCTCCTGGGCCCTTTTAGGCTAAATTCAGGGATCTTAAAGGTAGCTACGTGGCAAGCAGCCTTATCACCAGCACTTCATGAATCCCGTCCCCTTCAGAACATCAACTGATACCTTTAGAAACAAAATCATACTGCAATGGATGACCTGAAGAGAAAAAGGATCATGGTCAGCAAAACAAGTTATCAGTTTCTTACGTTTCTACTTTCCACGCAGGATCTGAAACTTTTAACATGTTTGGAAATCCCAGAATCTTCCCAACAGTCTGCCCCTGAAAGCATGTGATATACATCTGCTGCTCTGTACCCAGCACCTTCCTGGGCTCTGGCCCTGGTCACAGCTCCTGTCCCTCGAGGAGCATGCAGTGTGGCTGGGGAGGATAGAAAGGTCAACCATGGAGAGCTGTTAAGGAGTGAAGGAGCAGAGGGAAAGCAATCCAGAAGTCTGTGTGAGAGGCCGGGGCTGGGCACAGCCACCTCCTTCTCACTCTTCCTCTCCGCGGATGTCCAAGGGGAATCTGCACAGCAAGTCAGGGTCACAAACAGGGCACCCAAGTTACCCACGGTGCTCAACTGATTCTAGGTACACAAAAAAGATGCCAAAATTCGTCAAGAAATATTTTACAAGGTTCCAAATCAGTTATTAATGGTATTTTCTTATACTGTTAAGTGACTAATTATACTTGGTAACACATTAAATTATAATTTTAGCCTCACTTCTAATCATCTTTTCTGTATCACCACAACATTTTCAGCATAATAATTCTTGGCTGCCATTCCACTTCCTTAGTGAGACCCAGGCCAAAGAAGCTTATAACTTCCCTCCAGAAAGATCAACAGAGCAGAAAGAACCTCCACACTGAGTTCCAGCTTAAAGCGGGCATTTGCACTCAGGGCTATGCATGCTGCCCTAGCCTCAGCACCAACACTTAACATGACAACTGTCTCATTCAGGAGCAAGACGACTGCCAAGCCAATCGCACCTCTTAATGAGGAAACAGACTTTGCTTATTTCTTAACTGGTTTATATTTTTTAACATGTTTTAAAACACAAAATTTCCAGAAAGTTGAACTTATACTTTAATTCCATTCTGGACTGCTAGCTAAATTTTACAAATACAAAGAAATATGTTACCAGTGTCTTTTTAAGGGCCCATGTCAAATGAGAGGACACCAAAGAAATTCATCATTCAATTCTTATTTGCAGGAGCAGATTCTCTGTAACTTGTAAATGATTTTGATTTACAGTAAATCATTATTGTATTCATAAATGCTGGAAAGTTGGTGAACAACATGATATAATGACACCCCAAAATAATTTTATAACTGCAGGTGTGCAAATCGTAACATGTGGGAGATGACTCAAAGGATAATGGGGAATAAAGGAGTTTAGGAAGGTCACATAAAGGAGGGAAAGGGATGAGGGCATGTACCCCAATTTTCTGAGATGTCTTCAAACCCAAACCACTCGTGTTTAGGCAGATGCAGTGGTGCAGTCAGGCACGGGCAGCAGAGGCAACAGTTACATTTAAACCCGCAAAAGCAAAATGCTTCATAATTTACAACAACCCAATCAGATTGCTCATTCTTTTGAGGTTAAATGCTACTGACATAAGCTACACCTGAATCCAATCAGTGCAGAAACATTGAGAAGATTCACACGAAAGGACTAAATTTGTCACAAATGGGTTGGTTTCCGATCTTAATGTAGCCAAGTTGCTTTACTCTGACCTCCATTGAACAAATCAACTTAATGGGCACTAGGAGTGCTATAAAACTTAACAATGGAGTGATTTTTAACTTTTAAAATATAGTTATGAAGCAAAATGTTGGATAGCTTCTACAATACTGGAAATCAAATTAAATCTAGATGTTTTTTAACAGTCTTGACAGATATAATCCTAGTTACCATGTAAATTTATGGTAAGCTGCTGTGATATTAGCCACAGGTGCTACTTTTAATATATGAGCCGCATCTGGCTGGGAATAGAATTTCTCAGAGGACTGAAAATGACCTCACTATCAGACAATGGAAGGGAAAAAAACAAGACCACTGTGGCATATAAAAAGCTGAAGATGTGGTCCACAACTAAATATTTCACATAAAATTCATTTTAACTCTGCAGTTGTAGGTTAAAGGATATTATGCTTTCAATATTTAAGAGGCGTAGATGTATTTCAACCAAAAAGCCAAAAGATTAAGAATGCAAGACAGTTATGAATACCCTGGCTACAAATATAATACTAGTTTTCCAATCTTTGATCAATGTTGGAAAAAATGATGCACTAAGACTTGAAAAGAGAATTATTTCATGGTTCCCAAGCACACGACCTGATTAGACACCACTGAGCGTACCAAACCATGATGTAACAATTACTGATCTCTAAGCAGCAGCCACTCTCCAGCGCCTGCCCAACCTCACTGGTTGTGTTGTAAAAGTTCTTTGGGGTCATTCATCAGGTCCAAGAAAACATTTTCACCAAGTGAAATTTTTTTTAAAACATCATTATAAGTAATTAATTCCCATTCTGAGTTTGAGAACCAGCAACATCACCCAGAGACAAATACAAAGGGAAAGTACATGTCTTTTAACTCATCCAATTCAAAAATAAAAACACAAATACATATAAAACATGGAATTGTTTGCTTTCAAGAAACCCTTCCTGAACCACTTGAAAGCCATCATTTGCCACAGAACTAGCAAGTGTGGAAATGTGATAGAGGATTTACAAAGATTTAATTTCCTATGAAATAACTCTTCCTGAATTAAACAAGCCTTCTTTATCTGAAAAAACTCTCTAAAAGAGAAACATTTCTGTGAAAATATTTCCTACACCATTGCACTAAGCTGTGAGAATGGTGGCTACAAAGCCCTATAACATAACATTTTCCTTCTGGCTGTCTCAAGTAACTTGAAGGGCTTGATTTTTTAGCTTCAGTGGATCAATTCTATCTAGGTGATGATTTCTATTTACTTTTTTAACAGGTGAGTGGATCTATGCCTGATCTCAATGGGCATAGAGATCCTGAGTATCTTTAGCAGGAACCACCTGGTACAGCTCCCTGACACTTTTGTGTCCAACTGACAGCATTAATACGGAGCATTTAGAAAAGGTGGACTCACAAAGCCTCTTCTGTGAGGACGATTACTGTAGAAAGGGATGGGCTAAACTAAATATGGCTTTTTTGTTCAACGGAATAATTTATATATCTCCCACCATTCAAAATCATGTGGTAAGCCAGCCGCAGTGGCTCATGCCTACAGTTCCAGAACTTTGGGAGGCTGAGGTGGGTGAACTGCTTAAGCCCAGGAGTTCAAGACCAGCTTGGGCAACATGGCGAAACCCAGTCTCTGCAAAAAATACAAAAATTAGCCAGCTGGAACATGCCTGTAGTCCCAGCTACTCAGGAGGCTGAGGTAGGGGGATCATCTGAGCTCAGAAGATAGAGGCTGCAGTGAGCTGAGATGGCGCTACGGCACTCCAGCCTAGGTGACACAGTGAGACCCTATCTCAAAAAAGAAAACAAAAAATCATGAGGTAAAATATTTTACTGATGTGAAAATATTCACTATACATGAAATGAAAAAAGCAACTGACCAAAAAGTATCTATAATATGATCCCAAATATATATACATACATAAACATTCACACAAATACACATTCACAGGTACCGTTTTTAAGTGAGTAGAAAGATTACAGTTATATTTTTCTTCTTTATACTTTTCTGTTTTTCCAAATTATAAAACATATTATGCAATCATAAAAAATTTTATTTACCAGTCAAACATGCCACTCAAATGTTAACAGGAGGGTATCATTCCTATTAGAATGAGAGGCCTGGTGGATCTCTGTGGAGTATGAGTAACCTATAAATGCTAAACTCTTCTATTCAAAGCTTGCAGTTTTAAACACATAGAAAAATGGAAGAGACTCACCCACAAGCTTACATAACAGAATCATACTTTAAGAAACTCTGAATTGGCCAGGTGTGGTGACTCTCACCTGTAATCACAGCACTTTGGGAGGCCAAGATGGGAGGATCACTTGAGGCCAGGAATTCAAGACCAGCCTGGGCAACACAGTGAGATCCCATCTCTGCCAAAAAAAAAGTAAAATTAAAAAATTAGCCAGGGCTGGGCATGGCTTATGCCTATAATCCCAGCACTTTGGGAGGCCAAGGCAGGGGGATCACTTGAGGTCAAGAGTTCGAGACCAGCCTGGACAACATGGTGAAACCCCGTCTCTACTAAAAATACAAAAATTAGCTGGGCGTGGTGGCACATGACTATAATCCCAGCTACTTGAGAAGCTGATGCAGGCAAATCGCTTGAACCCAGGAGGCGGAGGTTGCAGTGAGCTGAGATCACACCACTGCACTCCAGCCTGGATGACAGAGCAAGATTCCACCTCAAAACAATAAAATAAAATAGCCAGACAATGTGGCATGCACCTGTAGTCCCAGCTACTTAGGAGGCAGAAATAGGAGGATCGCTTGAGCCCAGTAATTTGAGGCTACAGTGAGCGATGATCACGTCACTGCACTCCAACCTAAGCAACAGAGACCTCCTCTCTTAAAAAACAATAAAAAGAAACAAAAAAAAATTTTTTTAAAGAAACTCAGAATTAAAATGGCCCCCTCTTCTTTACATCTGTATCCACAGCTATATGGTTAGTGGCTTCGATATTTATCTTCTCTATGCAGAGTTCCAATTCTCCAAATAGTTTTCAGCTGCTCTCTGCAGACCTAACCGGAAGTGACTTTCCCCTCTAGGCAGAAGCTCACCTCCAATCTGTAATAGACTTAGAACGGATCACTGATCAATCCAGTATTATAAACTAATGCTTTCAGGGTAGGGCATAGGGAACCATGTATCAATTTACAAGTCAAATTCCTTTCAGTAGCTGGCAATCTTTTTCTTCAAAACATGAAAATAACATACAGTCTCCTTTAAGCACTCCAAAATAAACATTTCTTCCTAAACAGAAGAAACAGACTCAATTCTGAATAGCAGAGTTGCCCATTCAAAGCTCCAAGACATTCCTAAACAAAAGTGCAATCCACATCCTTTGTTATTCCACAATCCTTCAAAACACAGACTTGTGTTAAGAAAAGAGGGGGTCACCTTAGGGTGGGATATCTGGCCTTGGAATGATGGTCCCACTGCCCACTTCCTCTGTAAGTTTGAGCAAGCTCTTTAACTTCCCTGACTTTTCCACCATTAGCAAAATGGGGATACGAACACCTAACTTTAGAAGGCTGCTGGGAAGCTTCAATGAAACAACCTATGTTATTTCATAGGTCACCTAACAGTGAGCTACTACACCCAATAAACACTCAAACACTCATTAGTTCATAAAATACTTTGTAACCCTCTAATCTGTCACAAAGAAAACTGATTTGGCTGCATTTCAGATAAATGATGCAATATTAAGAGTTACCTGTGTACAGAATGACCTTAAAGCAACATTTTTATATCCAAATTTCTAAAATTAATTCCTCAAAAATACTGCCAATATATTTTAGCTTTTCTTTATAGCACACCACCAAGATTTTTTAAAAAAGCAAAAGAAGGCTGGGCGCGGGTGGCCAAAGTGCTGGGAGGCCAAGGCGGGCATATCACGAGGTCAGGAGATCGAGACCATCCTGGCTAACGTGGTGAAATCCCGTCTCTACTAAAAATACAAAAAAATTAGCCAGGCACGGTGGCGGATGCCTGTAGTCCCAGCTACTCAGGAGGCTAAGGCAGGAGAATGGCGTGAACCTGGGAGGTGGAGGTTACAGTGAGCCGAGATCATGCCACTGCACTGCAGCCTGGGCGACAGAGCGAGACTCTGTCTCAAAAAAAAAAAAAGAAAAAGAAAAATCAGCCAAGAATGCTGAACCAGTGGTCATAGAAAAGGAAAAGAAAAGAAATAATTTGAGATTAAAGAATTGTCTTGAAACAGAAATGAATGTCTAATGGATAGTCAGCGAACAGGCCTGTGGCAGCCTCCCAGTGTGGTATTTGGTCGAGTCTTAGAAGAATCTGCCACGGGTCCTCAGGACATCAATATTCTCAACCGATTGTGGCTGCTGCGGTTGTGGGTGGCTGAAACTGTGGTGCTAAAATACTGAATGCCAGTCTTAGTCTCTCATGATTGGAGGCAATTGACTAGAGACACCATGAGCAGCCCATTTTCTTCTCTGATGTCTCAATACTGCATGCAGAACAAAGGCACAATCAATGCCGCAGTTCTCTGAAGCGCCCTGTGGCACTACAGAGCACTCTCTCTCATCTCTCAGACACGGCAACTTAGTAGCCAGATAAGCTGGTCACCATTAGGAATCATTGATGTCTAAGAGTAAGGAGATGAGTGAGAGGAAAAGTCCCCAGTGAGAGAGGGTTGTATGTATCCTGTAGGGAACAAAAGATGAAACACTATGTTCTCCTGGGGCTAAGTACATTGACTAGGATCACCCATGGTGAACCAAATCAGGGGCCCTCATGCATTCAAAATACAACTAGGTAACCTTGGGCTAGGTACTATGGGAGATGTACACAGGTACAACCCAAGTCTCTGTCCTCAAGGTGCTTACACCTTAGCTGGAGAGCGACACAGGTAAACAGTTACACAACCCTGTTCATAATCTAAGTTGCATTCAGTCTCGTCCTAACTTTGCCACTAGTTTGTTGTCACCCTGGGCAAACCACATTACCCCTGGGCTTCAGTTGCCCCATCCTTTCTGGCTCTAACATTGATAGGCCCTATATCAAAGCTCTAAGATGTTTAATTAATATCAAAACAAGGTTGGCCTGGGAACAATGGCTCATGCCTATAATCCCAATATTTTGGGAGGTTGGGGTGAGAGGATTGTTGAGGTCAGGAGTGCAAGACCAACTTAGGCAACATAGTGAGACCTTGTCTCTACAAAAAATGTTTTAAAAATTAGCCAGGCATGGTGGCATGTGCCTGTAGTCCAATCTACTTGGGAGGCTGAGGCAGGAGGATCACTTGAGCCCAGGAGTCAGAGGCTGCAGTGAGCTACAATCACACCACTGTACTCAAGCCTGGATGACAGAGGAAGACTCCATCTCTAAAAACAATTTTTTTAATTTAAAAAATAAGCCTGAAAGAACACCATAAACAAGTATAAGATAACTCTAGGAGTGAATTCTGAATAGAAAGAAAGACAACAGACTAATGTCTGAGACTATCAGAGCTGTATAAAGCATATGAGCTCCACCTCCTCTCCAGGCTGGCCTGTGCCCCACCCACCGAAACCATCTTTGCTATGGTCATGGTGTCTCAGCAGAATTGATACTTCCCTCCTTTTGAAACACCATATTCTTTTGGATTCTGTGACATGACACTGAGCTGATTTTCTTCCTTTTTTTTTTTTTTTTTTTTTGAGACAAGGTCTCGCTCTATCACCCAGGTTGCAGTGCAGTGGCACAATCACAGCTCACTGCAGCCTCAAACTCCTGGCCTCAAGTAATTCTCCCGCCTTGGCCTCCCAAAATGCTGGGATTACAGGCATGACCCAGCAGCCTTTTTCCGTTTCTCTAACAAATCTTTCTTGTCTTTGCCAGCTCCTCTTCTTCTAACTCACCCCTAAATGGACCAAGTCCTGAGCCATCCTCTCTTCTCCCACTATAATTTCTTCTTGAGTCACCTCATCTATTACCTTGGCTTTTTTCCATACATACCTATGATTCTCCAGTTATCTCCAACCCAGACCTTACCTCTGGCTTTCTAATTCAGACATAAATTTTCTGGAAGCTGACATTTGGAAGTCTCACAGCACTCCCATGTAACAGTGTCCAAACCAGTAATCTTGATCCCTGCATCCCAAACCCATTCCTCTCCCACACTTCCCCAGCTCAGTAAATATCACTTCCAGCCACCTATTTCCTCCAGGCCCGAAATGTGGGAGTCATTCTTTTTTTTTTTTTTTTTTGTTGAGACGGAGTCTTGCTCTGTCGCCCAGGCTGGAGTGCAGTGACGTGATCTCGGCTCACTGCAAGCTCTGCCTCCCAGGTTCATGCCATTCTCCTGCCTCAGCCTCCCAAGTAGCTGAGACTACAGGCACCTGCCACCACACCCAGCTAACTTTTTTGTATTTTTAGTAGAGACGGGGTTTCACCACGTTAGCCAGGATGGTCTCGATATCCCGATCTCGTGATCCGCCTGTGTTGGCCTCCCAAAGTGCTGGGATTACAGGCTTGAGCCACTGCACCCAGCCTAGGAGTCATTCTTAATACCCTTCACTCTTCTTCCTTACCATCCATTACCACTCCTAGTCAGAGAAACGTGAGTATTCTCTTTATATCTGCATTTTCTATAAGAATTATGTGTGCTACCACTGGTTTCTGCTCATGTAAACTCCTAAAGCTCCAGGCTCTATACTTCTCCACCCCTCCTCTGTCACTGTCCCAGTTCACAATCTCATGCTATGTCCACCCCAGTGATGATCTCTCACCTGGAAAGATGTGACAGCCTCCTTACTACTCTCCTTGATTTAACTTCTTTCCCCTCTACTCTATCCTCTGATTGATCTTTTCAATGCATCAGCTTATTCCTTCCCTGACCATGATCCTCAAAGAGAATTAGGTCTTCCCATTATTCTCTCTCACAGCAGCCCTTTCTGATGCAGAGGCAGTATCTAAGCCACTAACAGTATGGATTGCCTGGAATCCAATCCTGACTCCACACTTACTAGCTGTGAGACCTTGGGCAAGTCGCTTAGTCTAAGTCTCAGTTTCCTCCTCTGTAAAATTTGGAAAATCTATTTCATAGGGTTCTGTGAAGATTAAATGAGTGAATACATGTAAAGTCCTTCCCACAGTGCCATGGCCCATAGTTTAAGTGTTCACTAACCATTTGCTGTTAATATTTTCCTTGCTGGCACTTAGCATAACTTGTAATTATATATTCACTTTTTTCTTTGTTTACATTCTCCCTCCCCCACTACACTGTATACTCTGTGAGGATGGGGACAGTACCGGCTTTGTTAACTGCTATACCTCAGTGTCTGGCACAGTGTCTAGCCTACAGTAAGTGTTCAATAACTCCTTATTGTTAAGTGCATAAAAATCAAGAAAAACTTTCTAGAAATAGGTGGGATGTGAACAGAAGGGGCGGGATAGGGTGAGATGGAGCATGGAAAGGAGAAGAACAGTTTGAATAAAGGAAGAAAAGAACTGAACTGAGGAGCTGGGTGTGGTGGCTCACACCTGTAATCCCAGCTACACAGGAGACTGAGGCAGGGGGACTGCCTGAGCCCACGAGTTCCAGGCTGCAGTGAGATATGATCATGCCACTGTACTCCAACCTGGGTGACAGAACAAGACCCCATCTCTAAAAACAAAACAAAACAAAAACAAAAAAAACACTGAACTGAGATGGCGTCTTGGTTCCAATTCCAGCATGGCCACTAATTTTTGTGGCCTTGAGCCTTGTTTTCCCCACTTCTTCAGTTAAAGAGATGACTAGGTGACCTCTCATGTACATTACAGTTCTAATCTCTGAGGAAAGAGGCTTCTTGCAAAGTAATTCGAGGTAGGCTTAGGGCTGGGCTGTGGGCAGCTTTGAAAACCTCTGAGAAGATGAAGCATGCCCTATAAAATATAATTGGAAGGCAGTGAGATTATCTGAGAAGAGACCAACTTGCTCATGTCAAAGTGGCACGCAGGCCAGTGGGAGCAAGGAGAGCCTAAATGTAACATGTGGCCAGGGAGCTCCTACCAGAACTCTAGAGGGAAGGCAGCTGTATCCAGGCCAGCAGCAGTCCTGTGAAAGGCACTACAGGACGACTGACCAGTTCTTGGTAACAAATCACCAGGATAATTGTTCCATTTCAGGTCTAGGTGCTTTAGAGGACGGTGGTGCGGCTCCTGAGAGGAACAAGCCATTTGAAGGACAGTTAGAGAGACAAGAGTTTGCTTTCAGACACCCTAAACTGGTGGGAAAGCTACCCCAGGAGAGTACACCACAGGAACCCCCGCACCGTACTCTGTAGCCCAGCTCACTGAACCCATCTTAGGACACTCATTTCCTAGCACACTGCAGACAAGGTACGTCCTCTTACTCCCTGTCCTTGACCTATGCCACCTGCTAACGTCTCCCTTAGTGCCTTCCCTTACAACCACATATCGGACTTTCAAGAACCAACTCGAAACCCCCCTTCTGCAGGCAGCAGCCACCCTGGAGTGCACCTCCTGGGGCTCATTAGCACAGCACTTCACATTTTAGTACCTGACTAACATGGTGAGATGAAAAAATCAGTCACCTTGTGCAATTCAGATGTGCCACCTCCCCAACAAAACTAGGAGATCTTCTGGGCAGAAATGAAACCAAGTCCTTCTAGTGCATCTTCCTCCTTCCGCACCTTGGATCCAGAGCGGCACTTGCCCCTCAGTGGATGCAAGCCCAACAGCTCCGCTGGGTTCACTAATCCTGACAGAACCACACCATGTGACTCCTGGCCCAGCCAGCCTGGGGCTGCTCCACACACCTGGTGCATGTCCACAGACAGGGCTGCGATGGCAAGGACAGAGCACTTGAAGTCAGTTTGATGTATGATATAGCAAAAAGCCTCAGCAGCTGGGCTCACGCCTGTAATCCCAGCACTTTGGGAGGCCAAGGCAGGCGGATCACTTGAGCTCAGGCGTTCAAGTCCAGCCTGGCCAACATGGTGAAATGCCATCTCTACTAAAAATAAAAAAAAATTAGCCAGGCTTGGTGGCGGGTGCCTGTAATCCCTGCTACTTGAGAGGCTGAGGCGGGAGAATCGCTTGAACCTGGGAGGTGGAGGTTACAGTGAGCCAAGATCACACCATTGCACTCCAGCCTAAGTGACAGAGAGAGACTCCATCTCAAAAAAAAAAAAGCCTGCATCCTGCCCTGTTGGCAGAGAGCACGCGAGCAAACAGAGTCAACAGCAGCATTTGCTGTTTTGATAGGATTGATTTTAATGATACAATTAAATGACCTTTGATTGCTCAACAGTGATACCTGGGCTACTCCCAAACAAGTACAGCTTTGTTTGTTTCGGCTGGCGAATATTCTCTTCCTCTGGGAAGTATGGTAAAACCCATTTAAGGGAGAAAACTAATCCAGCAAGTAGTCCTTGGAAAACAAGATCTCGCCTAAAACAACAAAAACAAAAAAACAACCTTTCTATGTCACAGTAGGATCTAAAAATGTTGCTGTGGGAACCAGAGATGTGAGTCTGGCATCTGGTGACTGTGACATGACCCAGTATGACCACAAGTAATTCCATGATCTCAATCTGGTTTAGTGTCCTTCTGCGAAATTCAGTAAATGAGTCAGAATGCCCCACTCCAACCGAGATCAAAAGCGCAATATAATAGTAATTCTCTGCAACACAGGGGACAAAATATTACTGCTTTGTTTTGTTTAAAAGGATGTAAGAAAAAGAGCACAACACAGAGAGCTCAGAGCCAGGAAGAAGAACCTCAGCCACCTGTCCACACTGCTGGACCAAATCCCTCCTGAGGGCAGAAAGCAACTGGCCGCTACCCAGCCACAGGAATGTCACTGCAGCACTGTTTCTGCTAAGAACATAGTGGCTGTTCAGCTGCTACAGCTGCTCCATCAGGCACCCAATATTTGTATTCTGACACATCTAAATGCAAGTTCTGTGTCACGGCCCTAACGCACCACAACTATTGACAAAACTCCTGCTGTGCAAACCCGAAAGCTGTTGAAAATGGCAGTACTGAAGCAGTGGGCAGGCATACCAAAGAAAAACAGAAACAGAACAGAAAAGAGCAAGACCAAAATACTTTCAAGTTATTATTTAAGGTCTCCTTTCAATTATTTTCTGCAATTATTGAGCCAGCAGTCTATTGTTATTAATTCATAGTCAACCTATTTAAGCGGTACCAGCAATGCAGGCAAATGCCTCAGTAATTTCCTAAGTTTTGAGTGTGATTTTCTTGTCAGTTAAATTTAAAGCAACCCATTTGTGACCACTTTATACCAAGTTAATCTCATCTAAAGTGCTTCACAAACCCTAACAGCTACACTAAGGTTTTATACTAATGAAAGCAATTTACATAAATGAAATTTATGTCACTGCATTTCATGACAAATTTTTTATTTTATAATAATTATGGTATTTATATGATAACATCTGTTGATATTCACAGTCTAAACCTGGCACAGATTTAAACCCACAACATTTTCCATGCATCATGTACATTATCTGTGAAAAGCAATAAAAAAAGGCAATGAATGCATTAATCATACCAATATCATCTGCAAAGCATAAATCTGAAATACCTTTCACGTCAGCTCAAACTGCTTTTTTATTTTTTACACACCTGATTTTACTCCATCTGTAAAAGGGCAAGACAAAGACTGTTGAGGAAATCATACTTCTTGGCTGCTTGACTTTTTCAAAATACTCAGGCTAAGTTCTGTAAACAGAAGATTTACTACACGACTAAGAGAAAATGATGCAGTTAAAAGTCCATTTTTATTAAAGGATGCTGTAAGGACCATAGTGTTTTCACAGTGCAGTGTGGTGTCATATTTGCATTGTTGACACCTGTTTTACATTCCTCATCTATCTATTGCACGCGTTTTTACAAATACACACCAGGTCTAGACCTATTGTACAACACAAGCAGCAGCAACAAAGCTCCAAATGATAACATTTCAGGCTCTTATTCCCCTACCCTGGTGGACGCCAACACTGACATTCTAGCCACCTCCTGGGAGCATCAACATGGTCCTGCTCAGGAAGAACTCCAAAGGGAACACCAACATGAACACTACACAGATATTTTTACTAGCGTCTCACATTTTAGGTAAAGTTTGCTAAAATATGAGTGTCTCTATTCTATTCCAATGAAAATTATGAACACTTTCTCAGGTTTCTAGTCTGCTGTGGTTACAAAGCCAATCATGGGCACATGTTAAATGCAAGCTAGTGTGTGTGATAGCCATACGAGTTTTCACTTTACCTGGTGCCAGACACACAAACATTAGATTATACTTTAAAATCAAAACGACATTTTATTTTATTTTTTGAGATGGAGTACTCAGTCGCCCAGGATGGAGTGCAGTGCCGTGATCTCTGCTCACAGCAACCTCCGCCTCCCAGGCTCAAGCCATTCTCCTGCCTCAGCCTCCCAAGTAGCTGGGATTACAGGCACCTTCCACCACACCCAGCTAATTTTTGTATTTTTAGTAGACAAGTGGTTTTGCCATTTTGGCCAGGCTGGTCTTGAACTCCTGACCTCAGGTGACCCACCTGCCTCGGCCTCCCAAAGTGCTGGGATTATAGGTGTGAGCCACTGTGCCCAGCACAAAATGACATTTTCTAATCCATATGACGCCCAGGCCACAGGCATCCTCTTTGGGAGTGCTTCCCTACCCTCCACAGGTAGAATATCCTCTTTCAAGAGTGCACAGATGCATTACTCACTCATAACTTTGATGTGCACAACAAAGAACAATCAAACCCAAACTAATTCATTCACAATGAGAGCTATCGAGACCTCCACCAATATCCTGTGGAGGATTGTTATGACTTTCATCAGCAGTTGTCTTTCTTCTGGTATCATCAAGCCTTTGACTTCACTAAGTGTTTCAAAATGTTCAACATAAGCCTATTATCAAATTCCTCAATAAAACATTTTTATAAAGTAAGGCAGCAACAGTAACTTTGAACTGCTCTATGCGGGAATCTCTGTGGGCACAGGAAAAGAAACATTTTACAAACCCCAAAGTCACATATGGTGCTACTGCTGCTAGGATGTGCTGAGTACCACCAACCCAGCCTGTGCGCCCAAAGCACTCCTCCTCCCTCCCGCTGAAGCTCCAGAAAGCTTCAGTGGCAGCAGCACAGCAACCAAAAGGTGAGGGTGTCAAACAAGATACAGAACCAATAAAGCTTGGACCTTGCCCTGAATATTAACCAGCTCATCTGATTCCATCCAATACGACTGAATGCCCTGCTGGGCAGGCCCACCAAAGAAAGCAGAGACAGGGCCCAGGAGCGCCTCTGCAGAGAACCACAGCTGATTCTCATAAAGCTTGGTCCCTTCCTCCTGAATCACCATTGGAAACTCCTCACGTCCTACACGCAAAATTTATCATTCACCCAGGTGCCCAGTCACTGCCACTTACCTAGTCCTGATCCTGAGCTTATTTCCAGGCTGAACAAGGGTGGCCCCAGGTATTCAGCAGTGAAAGAACAGGGACAGCCTTCTGCAGGGCAGAAAGGGGTGTTGCTGCCTGGCCTGGCTGGGCTCCCGCCCTGGAGGGCTCCACCTGCTGGCACCTGTAGTAGTTATTTCCTAGGTTCCAAAGCCTCACCTTCTGCACCTACTTTTAAGCTTAAAATTTCCTCAGATTTTGTAAGCTTCCAGTTCATCTCATACATGTCAATGCATAACAAAATCTGTCTTTATGGGACACTTACACCCACATTTCTACCTTACATTTTGTTCTTTCAACACAGACATTCTGCAGTTACCAAACACCTAAGTTTATATGTCACTTGCAGACCTCTCCCACCTTCTGTCTACAGGAACAACAAAAAAAGCAAAGTTCCTTTACAAATGCCAACCCCACCCTGTCTGGGTCCAAGCACTCCTAGTGTGGAAACTCCCTGCCTCGAGTCCCACCACTGTCGTGCTCTTGTCTGCTTACGGAGTCACTGTCTGTCACCAACATACTGCCCATTCACCCATGATGCACTGTGGAGCCCGTGTACCACCATCGAGGGTAGAAACAGGAGGCTAACAGCAACTGATGCCTATGGCTACTTCATCCACCTATGCTAGGAGAAGCATATATTCTTCAGGGTACTCATCACTAGCTGAAATTATATTTCCTATTCATCTGTTTATTGTCTACCTTCCCAGTGGGATGGGAACTGTATGAGCTTAAGAGTAGTACCTAGCACACAGAAAATGCTTAATAAATCTTTGTTGAATTAATAAATATTTTATGATAAAATTAAATTTTTTTAAAAAAATGTAATCACATGTATAACTGGCATGCTCTGGCATACTTGGCAAACAAACATCCATGGAGAAAGACCAGAAGGGAACAAAGAAAAATGAAAGTAGTTGCGATTGGAAATTTTTTTTATTTACGCCATCCTATTTTAATGTTATGCTGTTGTTACAATAAAAAACAATAGCTTTTCTGTCCTAGATGAAAGATGAATGATGACCTGTCAGTGCCAGAGGGTCACTACTCTACTCACTAGTTGTGAGCAAGAGAAAAGCAGCTCCTGATACCTGGGCGCTGGCCTGGTACTATCAACCAGTCCTTGGTCCTCTCCTTTCGAACATCAACACCAACATCAGACAAGGCCACTCTGTGACCATGATAGATGAAGGCAAAAACAAGACCACTCTGCAATATCTGAACACAAACAAAACATGAACACTGTCCAAGCCACAAAATACCAAACATCCTCCTCTCCCAGCTAACGAGTGACTATTGCTGCTTCTTCAATTTCAGCTTTGGCACCACTTTAATCTACTCTCCCTATAGATACAATTTATTAAAACACTAAATGACAGAATTACCCATTTCCTGACAGCATCTAATCCAGAGCAAAGTCCCCAAATCACTACACAAGCCCAAACCCTATACTGGCTCACCCCATGGTGCCCTTCGGTGTGCATTCTCCCTCACTGCAATAAGCAATAAGCTCAACTTGTTTGACTGTAGCTGTGTTCCTAGTTGTGTTTCGCTGGAGGGCACTCACAACTGTCAGGACACCGGTACCACTACAGGCCATGGTACACGCAGAAGTCACAGGAGCCTGGCTGGAAAACTGACCCCTGGATATAATCTCAGTGTTGGTTCTCTGAATACATTCCCTGACATCAGCTGATTTTCTGGTCATTTGCCTCTTTTTCCTAAAAGTTGGGTGAATGGGAAAAAAAAGTCTACTTAATTAAATGCCCCAGTGAATAATGTTACAATCAATCCAGTATGCTTCCCTACCATTGCTGAAAGTCACCCTGAGTGCAAGGTCAGAATGGTGCTGGAGGACTGAATCATGGGCAGGGCTTGAGGCAACACCACTCAAGTACTTTAAGCCACATGTTCAAGCCCAATAAATTAGGCCAGGTTTAAAGAAGTCAAGCTGTACACATGTAAGAATTTTAATAAGCTTGGAAAATGCTACCTAGAGCTTATGCACAAGCTTAGTGTACCAATGGGATTCCCTGCCACCAGCCACAGCGTGCTAAGCTCCTGACAAGAGCTGTCGAGCACGTGGGGCAGCAGGGACAGGGAGTCTGCTTGGTCCAGGTTTCCTTAGGAGTTGGAGACTCACAGCAGAGGCTGGCAGCCAGATGGATAGAGAACAGAATCGGGCATGCAGCTCAGTGGAGCCAACGGCATTTACTAGCAAAACATGCCGAAGGTTTCTTTGGTGTGAATCTGGTCCTCACACACCCTTCGAGAAACTAGCAAACACTGTTAATCAATGTCTGCATTTATCAAATGCCTGTTTGTACCCAGAACTGTGTTAGGTACAATACAGAGTTATTTAAGCAAACATGGTCTCTGACTTCTAGATGCCGACACCCAATATAAATAAAAACAATAAATCTGTCCAAAGGATTACCAAGCTAACTGAACAAACAAAATAGTCAAAAGCGTTTACCTTATATAAATGCAGTGGTGTAGTAACTGAAGGTTAAGTCACGGGAGATGACTCTCTAAACAGGGTGCGTCCCTAATGGAACAGTTACCTTGTGAAAGCTGACTTTCCAAGAGGGAGGGCAGGTTTTAAGAAAAGGTTCAGGATCTGGCTACTGGGCTGGAGGAAAATAAGCCAATCAGGGAAATGGGTGCAGCCTGGGAGATGACTGAGAGATAGAAATTTAACTGCAGGAAGAAAGAAAAATTACCAACGGCCCAGAAAAAGTAGGGGAAAATAAGTCAAGCAGGTACATCTTCCTCAACCAGTTTTATTCATGCCCCTTTCGGATAAGTATAAAAAGTTTAGCCGGGTGCGGTGGCTCATGCCTATAATCCCAGCACTTTGGGAGGCTGAGGCGGGCGGATCACGAGATCAGCAGATCGAGACCATCCTGGCTAACACAGTAAAATCCTGTTTCTACTAAAAATACAATAAATTAGCCGGGTGTGGTGGTGGGCACCTATAGTCCCAGCTACTCAGGAGGCTGAGGCAGGAGAATGGCATGAACCCAGGAGGTGGAGCTTGCAGTGAGCCGAGATCGCGCCACTGCACTCCAGCCTGTACGACAGAGCGAGACTCCATCTCAAAAAAAAAGAAAAAAAAGAAAAAAAAAAGCTTAGGCTGGGCACAGTGGCTCATACCTGTATTCCCAGCACATTGGGAGGCCAAGGCAGGAGGATCGCTTGAAGCCAGGAATTTGAGACCAGTCTGGGCAACACAGCCAGACCCTGTGTCTCCAAGCAATACAAAAATTAGCTGGGCATGGCACATGCCTGTAGTCCCAGCTACTTGGGAGGCTGAGGTGGGAGGATCACCTGAGCCCAGGAGGTCGAGGCAGCAATAAGCCACAATCATACCACTGCACTCCAGCCTGGGCAACAGAGCAAGACCCTGTCTCAAAAAATAATAGTCAATAATAAAAAGCTGACGCTCTCTTTTAATGTTATTTGAAATTTCAAAAGAAACTACATATCCTAACCAACACCAAATCAAAGCAATAGTGGTTTCAGAATTTGTATTCCAAATAACACAAACCACCCTCTTCCCCCAGACCTAAACATCACCCAGGTGGGTGGTAGCAAGTGTCAACAAGGATGTCACTCTATCACTGAATTCTTAAAGAAGGGAAGAGTTGAATCCTGGATTTGCATGGGACCAGACAACTGGCAGAATCAGAAAGAGTTACAGCCTACGGTGACCAAAATAGACCACAGCCCTAGCAAGAATTTGTAACAATTACCTGATTAAAACTGTGGAAGGAGAATTCTTTGTAGATGGCATCTCTCTCACTTAATTCCGACCATCCTGCTGCTTTAAGGTCAAGTATAGCTTGGTTCCTCTCCTCTGCAGTCAACCTGTGAGTACCTGACGACTGTGAAGAGAACACATTTCATATCTGAAAATGTAGACGTTTACTCAAACTCAAACTTATGGCTCCTTACCTTAAGCAGAGAAGTAGAAAAGTCTGAAAGGCAACAAATTCTAACCATCTTTCATTCCTTTGTTCTCACAAGAGAGACCAAAGCAAGGCTAGCTCTGTGCAAAATAAGCTGCCTCCATGGTATGGAACCTCTGGCCCACTTACTGCTGCCTCAACCTTCACAATTCAGCTTCTCTGGTTGGTTGGCTTGTTGGTTGGTCGGTTGGTTGGTTGTTTTGAGACAGGGTCTCGCTCTATCGCCCAGGCTGGAGCATAGTGGTGCAATCACGGCTCACTGCAACCTCCGCCTCCTGGACTCAAGTGATCCTCCCACTTCAACCTCCCCAGTAGCTGGGACTACAGGTGCACACCACCACACCCAACTAATTTTTTGTATTTTTGGTAGAGACGGATTTTCACCATGTTGCTCAGGCTGACCTTGAATTCCTGAGCTCAAGAGATCTGCCAGCCTGGACCTCCCAAAGTGCTGGAATTACAGGCATAAGTGACCGTGCCCAGCCCTTCTGTGGCTTATTACAGATACAACAAAGATCGACTATTACCACTGGCCATCTTGGACACTGCAGAATTCCAGGACTTGTGGCAAGTCTATTGGCAGGACCAGAATTAGAATTCAAGGCTCCAAACTCCTGGTCTATTGCTCTTCAGACGGCCCTACATCACCTCAGTAGTCTTCACTACTCTCTGTTGTATCTGTAATAAGCCAGAGAAGCTGAACTGTGATGTCTGAGGCAGCAGTAAGGGGGCCAGAGGGAACATACCATAGAGGCAGTTTATTTTGTACAGAGCTAGCCTTGTTTTGGTCTGTCTTTTGAGAACAAAGAAATGAAAGATAGTTTTAAGATTTGGAATTACCGGCCGGGCGCGTTGGCTCAAGCCTGTAAACCCAGCACTTTTGGATGCTGAGACAGGCGGATCTCGAGGTCAGGAGATCGAGACCATCCTGGCTAACACGGTGAAACTCCGTCTCTACTAAAAAATACAAAAAATTAGCCGGGCGACGTGGTGGGCGCCTGTAGTCCCAGCTACTCGGGAGCCTGAGGCAGGAGAATGGCGTAAACCCGGGAGGCGGAGCTTGCAGTGAGCTGAGATCCAGCCACTGCACTCCAGCCTGGGCGACAGAGCGAGACTCCGTCTCAAAAAAAAAAAAAAACAAAGATTTGGAATTACCATCTCCTGTCACATCTAATGAAAACCAATCCCTGGATGGGGAAAAAACAAATGCACAATTACATATGGTTTTATCTAACTTCTGGGAGTCCACAGATCCTCTGGACTACAGGTAAAAAGCCCTGGCCTCAGTGGGATGAGTTTATGAAGCCCTTTTCTCAGAGCACCAGTCAGACAAACTCTCTCCATAGTTTGGCAAGAGTACTGCCCAGTCCAAAGCATTTGTGTGCACTGTCTGGCCTGTTTCTACTCACCATGGGGATGACATTCACAAAGCCAGGTTCTGTTGCTTAACAGGCCCACACTTCCCATGCTATTGGATTTTTAACTAAATAACTTCAAACATCAGGGTCAGAGAGAAGAGATGGACACTGGACTAGAAGTCAGGAAAGCAGGGTTCTCACTCCAGGCAATACTTCCTGTCTTAACTACTTGCAGAGTTATTGTAGGCTCAGGTGAGAGAGACGCTGTCACCCAGAAAGATGAACATTAGTGAAGGCTCCTCATCAAAGGGCAACTGTGGGCTAAGCTGCATTCCCTGGATTCTCTGCCATTAAGCTGCAACTCACTCCCACTTCAGAAATCCTAAAATCTTTTATCACTAATATTAATTAAGAGATCAAAAAGATTTTACCTTTAGACAACTTATTCTATGAAGATGAAGAAAAAAATACTGATGAATCAGTTTTCTAGTTTTTCTTCTTTGCTAGGTCGGCTATTCTTCCCCACAACTAACAAAAGGGTGAGAGTACTTTTTTTTTTTTTTTTTGACACCAAGTCTTGCTCTGTCGCCCAGGCTGGAGTGCCGTGGTGTGATCTCAGCTCACTGCAACCTCTGCCTCCCAGGTTCAAGCGATTCTTCTGCCTCAGCCACCTGAGTAGCTGTGATTACAGGTGTATGCCACCACACCCAGCTAATTTTTTGTATTTTTAGTAGAGACAGGGTTTCACATGTTGGCTAGGCTGGTTTCAAACTCCTGACCTCAAGGGATCCGCCCACCTCAGCCTCCCAAAGTGCTGGGATTACAGGGGTGAGCCATGGTGCCCAGCAGAGAATACTTTTTAATTAAACAAAAATATGCAAAAGCTTGTTATTAAAAACCACTTACTAGATTAGTTGGGCATGGAGGCACATGCCTGTAATCCCAGCCATCCAGCCTGGGCAACAGAGTGAGATTCCATCTCAAAAAAAAAAAAAAAAACAAACAAAAAAAAAACATTTACTAGGGCCAGGCACAGTGGCTCACATCTGTAATCCTGGCACTTTGGGAGGCTGAGGTGGGAGGATCATTTTAGGCCAGGAGTTGAAGACTAGCCTGGGCAACACAATGAGACCTCGTCTCTACAAAAAAAAAATTTTTTTTAATTGCTGGGGTGGTGGACCATGTCCATAGTCCCAGCTACTTGGAAGGCTGAGGTGGGAGGATCACTTAAGACCAGGTGACTGAGGCTGCAGTGAGCTATGATCACCACTGCATTCCAGCCGGGGCAACAGAGTAAGACCCTGTCTTTTAAAAAAAAAGGAAAAAAAAAAAGAAACAAAGAAAAGTAAGTAATAAACAAACACCATTTACTATTAAGAATCAAGATTCATTCATCAGTTTCTCAGTGACAGTTCTGAAAAACTTACACGTACATCTATCATAAGAAATCTAAAATTCTTGGCCAGGCGTGGTGGCTCATGCCTGTAATCCCAGCACTTTGGGAGGCCGAGGCGAGCAGATCACAAGGTCAGGAGTTCGAGGCCAGCCTGACCAAGATGGTGAAACCCCATCTCTACTAAAAATACAAAAATTAGCCAGGCATGGTGGCACGCACCTATAGCTCCAGCTACTCGGGAGGCTGAGGCATGAGAATCACTTGAACCCAGGAGGCGGAGGTTGCAGTGCGCCAAGATTGCACCACTGTACTCCAGTCTGGGCGACAGAGCGAGACTCCGTCTCAAAAAAAAGATAGAAATCTAAAATTCTTATTAAACACTTATTTTGTCAACTCGGAGTATTTTGGAAAAGAAACAGAATTACGTGTGTCCACATTGAGCAGCTGCAAAGAAAACCATTAAACATGCAGTGGGGGCAGGCACCTGGAGTCTGTGGAACACACTCTGAGCTGTTTTCTCTGAGTGCTAGACCATCCACATCCCCACTAAGCTCAATGGTATGCACTTTATGCCCACAACAGACACCTGCCCAGCAGCAGGGACCACGCCCAGGACTGGGAAATGGAGCCACTTCATCTACATAACATCAAAGGCCCCCAAGAGAGCACATTCACAACGGAACCCTTTGTGGTGGGCTTAATTTTTCAGGGGGTGGGGAGTAGGCTAGGATTTGAAGAGAGTAAACTAGATCTAAGGCCTTTGTTACTTTTAGCTATGGGATGCTAAACTTCGCTTTTCTGAATTCCGGGATCCTTCTGTCTGTAGTGGGAATTTTATATCTACCTGCCAAGATTTTTTGAAAGGCTTAGATTACAGATCTTGAATGTGAGGGTACCTAGCATTGAGCCTGGCAGGTGGCAGCGCTCAAATCATGTCTGTTGATTCATTCCTTCCCAGAACACCCTAATCTTACTGGATCACTAGCACCTAGGACAGAGTATGCCTGAAGACACGCCTAGGTGACAGTAGGCACTCAACTTGTGTTCTGCCCTTCGGGGCCAAAAAGAGGCGAAGTGCTTGTCTTCCTCCGTCTTCGAGCTATTTTAAATTTCTTCTATTAAAGAATTTCAGGCCAGACGCAGTGGCTCGCGCCTGTAATCCCAGCACTTTGGGAGGCCGAGGCAGGTGGATCACCTTAGGTCAGGAGTTCCAGACCAGCCTGGCCAACATGGTGAAAACCCCTCTCTACTAAAAATATAAAAAATTACCTGGGCATAGTGGCACGCGCCTGTAATCTCAGCTACTGGGGAGGCTGAGGGGGGAGAATCGCTTGAACCCAGGAGACGGAGGTTGCAGTGAGCCGAAATCGCACCACTGCACTCCAGGCTTGGCGATACAGCGAGACTCCGTCTCGAAAAAAACAAAACAAAACAAAACATTTCAAACTGAAATGGGCGATTAAAATGCAACTTAAAATGAGACGGTGAGTTTAACGCATCACTTTTCCACTAGGTGGTGCTGCATGTTAAAACTTTATTAATTTCTACAGCAGGAAAACTGACGGCCCCTTGGAAGAGGAAAGAAAAGCCAGTATGTCACCAAAAAAAGACAATTTATTAATAACTCCTCCAAAATCTCTGTGGGCTCCCCTTGGAGTGAAGCGCGAACAGGGAGTCGCCATAGGGAGCCGGGCCCGCAGCGCCGTTCGTCCTCAGCACAGCGAGCGGCGGCGGCGGGCACTGAATTGTTCTGCAACTATTTTTCACAAATGCCTTTTGTAGTTGAACAAAATTCGTTCCCATTTGTTTCCGGTTGGCAAGTTCGTAGGCTTCGGCGGAGGTGTAAAGCCAAGGGGCAAGTGGCGGAGGCTGCGGACACCCCGGTCTCTGAGCGGCGCGCCGAGCAGGTGCTCAGTCCCAGGACGCGGTGACCCGACGCCCGAGCTCCAAGGGCCGGTCCACGCCCGGGCCGCCCCAGTCCCGCTGGCCCCTCAGCCGACGCCGCCGGGCCTCGCGCCGCCCCCCTGACCCCGGACCCCTGAATCCCGGTCCCGCGGGCGCTAGACACTCACCATAGCCGCGAGCCGTAGGCTCTGGCCTTGCAGCGCCGCCAACAAGCGCCGAGTCGCCCCCCGCGCCCAGAGCGCCGCCGCCATTGGCCGTCTGCCGAGGGCTGCCCTGCGCGCTGCCTGTCGGCAGCCCACGGCAGCCCCCGACCCGGCCCCGCCCACCTACCACCGCCCCGGTAGTCTCCCTGCGGGGCTGGCCTGGAGCAGGGGCTGTGTGTGGGCAGCGCCCGGCCTTCCCGCGGGCACAGGCGCAGCCCGGACCCCGAAGGCCCCCAGGATCTTCAGTGGTCGCCAGCGCTCTTGGCCGCCCCACAGCCGCAGGCCCAGCAGCCGCGCGCGGTCCCCGCCCCGTGCGGGCCCGTCGCGTCTGTGCCCCGGACGCAAGCCCGCCTGCGCGCGCTGGCCTTGCCCTCCGGTCCTCGCTGCGCTGGGAGGAATTTTGCCCCGCCTAGGGCGCCGGCCTCCTCCGCTTCGCTGGCGCGGGCGCTGGCACCGAGCTGGAGCTCCCCGCTGGGCGGCGCTGCAGCGCAGTCCATGCGGGTGGGAGGATGTCGCAGGCCAGGGCGGGGCAGTTCAGCGGCGGATGCTCGGGGCCACGCCCTCTGTCGTTCATTCAGTACTCCCTGGGGCAGTGAACCACGGCAGATCCCGTCGTGGGCTCCTAAGTCTTGCAGCCGTGGGTTCGAACGTAGGCTCTGTTCAGTCATAGCGCAGCTGCCAAGTCCTTGAGCCAGCTGGCTCGTCTGGGTTTGCCTGGACCAAAAAGTGTGGAAACCTGGCCTGTAATCACCTTCCAAACGTGTCCGTGCCCTGTGTACCCTCAGGTTCAGCACACAGTAGGAGCTCTGCAGACAGCTGTGAACAGATTTAGGTGAATCTTTTCTTGTATCATTTTTGGGGAGGTATTCTTTTATTTATTTTTGTCTTTTTTGAGATGTAATTGACATAGTATTAAGAATATTCACTTGTATCTCTCTCTCTCTTTTTTTTTTTTTTTTTTTTTGAGGCGGAGTCTCGCTCTGTCGCCCAGGCGCGATCTCGGCTCACTGCAACCTCTGCCTCCCGGGTTCACGCCATTCTCCTGCCTCAGCCTCCCGAGTAGCTGGGACTACAGGCACCCGCCACCATGCCCGGCTAATTTCGTTTTTGTATTTTTAGTAGAGACAGGGTCTCACCGTGTTAGCCAGGATGGCCTCCATCTGCTGACTTCGAGATCCGTCCCCCTCGGCCTTCCAAAGTGCTGGGATTACAGGCGTGAGCTATCGCGCTCGGCCTCTTTTTTTTTTTTTTAACTTAATAGTTTAAGCAGGCTGGGCATGGTGGCTTGCACCTGTAATCGCAGCACTTTGGGAGGACAAGAAAGGAGGATCACTTGAGGCCAGGTGTTCGAGATCTGCCTGGGCAACATGGCAAAACCGCGTCGCTATTAGAAATACAAAAATTAGCCGCGCGTGGTGCCACGCGCCTGTAGTCCCAGCTACCCAGGAGGCTGAGATGGGAGGATGGCTTGAGCCCAGGAGGCTGCAGTGAGCCAAAATCACGCTACTGCATTCCATGGACAGCAAAATACCCTATCCCTCACCCCCCTCAAAAAAAAAATACAAAAAAAAAAAAGTTTATGCAAATTAATAAGCAATTTTGCAGAGGATATAGCAAAAAAAATTTTTTTTAGAACAAGAGTCCATTTAACTTCAACTTAGCAGTTGTTAGCGGTCCATCCATATGGACCTAGAAAAAATAAAGCATTTTGCCTCAAAGTAGCCCAAAATTCCTGGGCTTCTGTTCTTCCCATTTGCCCGCTTGACAAAATGTAACCATTTCGCCGGGCGCTGTGGCTCACACCTGTAATCCCAGCACTTTGGATGAGGCGGGTGGATCAATTGAGGCCAGGAGTTCAAGACCAGCCTGGCCAAAATGGTGAAACCCCATCTCTACTAAAAATACAAAAACAGCCGGGCATGGTGGTGCGTGCCTGTAATCCCAGCTACTGAGGAAACTGAGGTAGGAGAATCGCTTGAACCCAGGAGGCGGAGGTTGCAGTGAGCTGAGATTGCAGCACTGCACTCCAGCCTGGCTACAGAGCAAGACTGTTAAAAAAAAAAAAAAAAGATGTAACCATTTCAAATGCAAAACTCGGAATCACACTGGGGGCCCTGATCAAATGTCACTGGTCCTAAATAATTAAAAGTTGTATTTCCAACGTTTACATTGAGTGTTTATGATCATGAAAACTACTACTCAGATTTGCTCATTAAAGAAAGAACTGAAAAATGAACCGGTGGATGTGAGTTAACAAGTGAACCTTCATAATTTTCAGTAAATTTACTTTCATCGTTTTCCTTCCTTAATACCACTGTATGAAACTGTGGCATCTCGGATATAGTCACTGGCCAGGCAGAATGGCTCATGCCTGTAATTCCAACACTTTGAGAGGCTGAGGCGGGCAGATCACTCGAGCCCAGAAGTTTGAGACTAGGCTGGGCAACATGGTGAAACCCCGTCGCTACAAAAAAATATAAAAATTACTCGCGCATGGTGGCACATGCCTGTAGTCCCAGCTACTGAGGAAACTGAGGCAGGAGAATCTCTTGAACCTGGGAGGCAGAGGTTGCAAGATCGGGCCACTGCACTCCAGCCTGGGAGACAAGAGCGAAACTTCATTTCAAAAAAATAAAATAAATTTGATCATTCAGATCTAGTCAAAAAAGCAAACAGCAGATGCTAGGGCCCAGGGAAATGATGATGTCCACTGATAGGGGCTGTGAATTGTCTGCCCACACATGTAGCTCGCCAATTAATAGGATTTAAGTCCCTTAGCAAAGATTTACTGGCCACATCCTCTGTGGTGGACACCATGCTTAGTTTGGGCTGTTTAGCTGGTCTTTGGTTACTTCTTTCCCCCTTTCACTTTCCCTCAACACTACTGGTGTTTTTGTTTTTTCTGATTTTCGGGGGTTTTTTTGAGAAATTATCTTGCTCTGTCACCCAGGCTGCAGTGCAGTGACACCATCATGGCTCACTGAAGCAGTCCTCCCACCACAGCCTCCCAAAGTGCTAGGATTCCAGGCATGAGCCCCCGCACCTGGCAGCACCAGTGTTTCGAGGCTGATCCTCTCTATACTTGAACCTCCTCTCCAGGGAATGGCTCTGCTCCACATTTCCCTCCAGGGGAACCCCATGTAGCTGGGCCATGGTGCAGAGGCAGGGCAGGGTGCCATCCCACGTAAAGGTTTTGGAGTAAATTTAAAGCCTGGTCCAGCCACTGGAAGCTGCATGAACGAAAGCAAGTTATTGAGAGCCTCAGGTTTTTTCTTTTGCTTTAAGACAGGGTCTCAATCCTGATTGCCTAAGCTGGAGCGCAGTGGCATGATTACAGCTCACTGCAGCCTCAACCTCCTGGGTGATTCTCCCACCTCAGCTCCCCGAGTAGCTGGGACTACAGGGATGCACCACCACGCCCAGCTAATTTTTTGTATTTTTAGTAAAGACGGGGTTTCGCCATGTTAACCAGACTACTCTTGAACTCCTGAGACTCAAGCAATCCACCTGCCTCAGCTTCCCAAAGTACTGGGATTATAGGCGTGAGCTACTGTGCCAAGCCAGTTTATTCTTTAAAATGAGGATATTAAACAAAATAGCATATGTAAAGCATCTAAAACAGTACTTGGCACTCACACAGTAATAAAGGTTATTATAAGAGGTGGACTCATCAAAGTTTTCCTTGCATTTGTATTTATAAGTACACACGTGAAGATTCAAATCCCAGCTTCATCAACTTACAATCTGTGTAACCTGGGCAAATTATCTAACTCTCTATGCCTCAATTTGCTCATTTGTAAAATAGAAATAATGGGCCATTCTGAGATATGGTCCCCTCCTGCCAGCGACCACCCCAACCACAGCTGTTGGCAACATGACACATAAAAGTTGTAAACTCCCATTCATTATAACACTCTAAGAAGGAGACTCATCTGAGGTTTTATTTCTATAGAATTTAGGGTGCCTCATGAAATAAACGTTCAACTACTCTAAAACCCTGGAAACAATTAGTATAAAAGTAATTTATGATGCGGTAATTAGCTGTCATATCTGAATTTAAGGGATCTTTTAGAAACAGCTTTTCAAAAAGTTTGTTTAGGCCAGGCGCAGTGGCTCACACCTTTAATCCCAACACTTTTGGGAGACTGAGGCAGGTGGATCACCTGAGGTCAGGAGTTTGAGACCAGCCTGGACAACATGGCAAAACCCTGTCTCTTCTAAAAATAGAAAAATTAGCTGGGTGTGATGGCGCATGCTTGGAGTCCCAGCTACTCAGGAGGCTGAGGCTGGAGAATTGCTAGAACCCGGGAGGGAGAGGTTGCAGTGAGCCGAGATTGCACCATTGCACTCCAGCCTGGGTGACAGAGCAAGACGTCATCTTAAAAAATAAAAAAAAATTTTAAAAATTAAAAAAATAAAAGTTTGTTTAAATTACATGTTGGCTCTCTACTAAATGTGTCTTGAACTAGACTAGAATCAACTTGTGGGCAAGAAGAGTGTTCTATACTTTAATACTTCTTTTTTTTTTTTTGATACGGAGTGTCGCTCTTGTTGCACAGGCTGGAGTGCAGTGGCATGATCTCGGCTCACTGCAACCTCTGCCTCCGGGGTTCAAGTGATTCTCCTGCCTCAGCTTCCCAAGTAGCTGGAATTACAGGCACCTGCCACCACACCCAGCTAATATTTTGTATTTTTAGTAGGGACGGGGTTTCACCAAGTTGGCCAGGCTGGTCTCAAAACTCCTGACCTCAAGTGATCCTCCCACCTTAGCCTCCCAAAGTGCTGGGATTACAGGCGTCAGCCACTGCGCCCAGCCTGCTGGGAACATTTTAAGGTTCAATTAATGCATGCTGGTTAGATAACTATGATTAAAATGTATACATTAGCATAGAACTGATAATAATTGAGCTTTAGTTACAGCATTTCCTTTCTCCTAACATCTCCCTTACCCAGAAACAACTTAAAACACTTCAAATTTTTTGAGTGAAAGTAGAGATCACAAACATCAAGGTATTTGATTCTTTTATTTTCCATCACTTGCTACTTGAGGGGGTCACACTAACCAATTCTCGTTACATACTTTCCTGCTATGGACTCTGGAAGAAAAATTGCAAAGAAACAGAAAACTAACCTTCTTAAACATATATAAGAAATCAAGGGTTTCCTAAAACTATTATCTGAGAGTCCTATTTTTGCCTTCTGTATAGTAAGCATGTCATTCTACTCACTGTTCTACCAGAATACATCTTCACATTTCAAACTGGATTACTTTTCAAATACTGGATTAAGTTCATGCAGTAAAAACAAGAATAGTCCACTCTATTGAATATTTTTGCATTTGCTTATTGCAATACTAGTTAAAACACCAGTTTATAATTTTTTTATACATTCAGTTGTTCAACAAATGATTCTTTTAATCTGACTGAAGTTTCAAGTCAACACATCACTGGAGAAAATGTATGAAACTGTAGCACTAATTTCTGAAACGAAGGATTTGTTCCTCTTTCCAACTTCTTTCAGTCCATCACTACTCCACATGTTCCTGCTCTTGTCCTGGAATTAGCCACCGAATACTCTCAGTTCGAATGGTAGCATACATAATAAAACTAATTAAAAAGAATAAGGAAAATACAAGCAACCAGTCCACACTTTTTATCAAAGTGCTGGGAAGAGGGCCTATTTGGTCAGCTTGAGTAACCACCACATTCTTCTTGGCTTCTATACCTGAAAGAAAAATCACTGGTTTCAAATCAGACAGAAAAAGCACCCACCACAGACTTTTTCTCAAGTATTATGTGTGGTATGCAAAATGACATGCAGTCCTAAAATAAGCACTGCCACTAGTATATATATTAATATCTGCGATGGATTTCACTTGCCTGTCAGTATAATTTGTAAGTTGCCTTTCTCCCCACCGCATCAAAGGATCAGGAATCCATTCAGCTATTCACAACTAAAACACTAGAATTTCTGTGAACTCATCAGCAGTTTATTACTCAATGTGTTTATAAGAGTTGTCTTTTGGTGTCTTTTGAGACCAACGTTCAGTAAGTAACTAGTAAAACTCCTCTCAGGCGTCTACAGAATGTTTTCACAGGTTAAGTAATGCTAAATGCAAAATGTTTTTTGTTTTGTTTTTTGGAGACAGAGTCTTGCTCTGTCGCCCTGGCTGGAGTGCAGTGGCGCGATCCTTGGCTCACTGCAAGCTCCGCCTCCTGGGTTCAAGCGATTCTCCTGCCTCAGACTCCCAAGTAGCTAGGATTTGGCTAATTTTTTTGTATTTTTAGTAGAGATGGGGTTTCACCACGTTGGCCAGGTTGGTCTTGAACTTCAGACCTCAGTTGATCCGCCCACCTCAGTCTCCCAAAGTGTTGGGATTACAGGCGTGAGCCACCGCACCCGGCCCCAAAATGCTTTTAATAATTTACTGAAAGAACTGTTATAACAGCAAGCCACCACTGGGAACAGGGATTACCAAAGATGCTCTGACTCCCAGATTTGTGTTCTAGGTTTTCTTAGAGCATTGAACAAAATGGCTTCCTCTCCACACATCAATCGAAATGACAATCAGGGATCCATGACAAGACTTGGACTAGCTAACCACCTTGTAATATCCTACTTTTACTCCTATCAGCCAACTCAGCTCTTTTTTCTTTAGTGTTAGCTAAAATGATTATATGCACCTTAATATATATGCAATGTGTGTTATAGTTTGTATTTATTTCCAGGGAGTATACTTTGGGAAGAGTAGGATGCTCACAAGTGAGACAGTGAGGCTTTAGAGGAATGAACTTTTCCAATGGAGGTAATTTTTTCAATTTACAATGCTTTACAATGTTTTACAAATAAAAAATAAGGCCATATGTTTTGGCAAATATTAAGGAATTAAGATAGCATCTACAAATGGATTAATAAATGGAACAGTAGCAGCAAAGAAAATGAACAAAACATAACCACACATGATAATGCAGGTGCATCTCACAAGCATACCATTGCATGAAAAAATCAGACACAAAAGAAAAATATCCTGTATGTCTCCATTAATACGAAGTCCAAAACAAGTTAACACTGTCTATGATATTAGGAGTCAAGACTGTGGTTATCTTGGGGAAGGCAGGAGCACTGGTGCTGAAGGGAGGCTGGTAATGTTCTGTTTCTTTTTTTTTTTTTGAGACAGAGTCTCACTCTGTCAAGCAGGCTGGAATGCAGTACTGCGATCTCAACTCACTGCAGCCTCTGCCTCCTGGACTCAAGCAATTTTCATGCCTCAGACTCCCGAGTAGCTGGGACTACAAGCACCCACCACCATGCCCAGCTAGTTTTTGTATTTTTAGTAGAGACACGGTTTCGCCATGTTGGCCAGGCTGATCTCGAACTCCTGGCCTCAAGTGATCTGCCCACACAGGCTTCCCAAAGTCTTGGGTTTACAGGCATAAACCAATGTTCTGTTTCTTGATCAGAGTGGTTACCCAGGGTATTCGCTTTGTGAAAATTCATCACCCTGTACACTCATGATTTATGCATACCTTTGTGTAAATATTAAGTGAAAAATGTGCGTTAAAAGTTATAAGTAAAGTGTATGGTATGTGAATTATATTTCAATAAAACTTGTTTTAAAGTGTCTATAATAGGCCAGGCATGGTGGCTCACACCTGTAATCCCAGCATTCTGGGAGGCCGAGGCAGGCAGATCACTGGAGATTAGGAGTGCAGGCCCGGCCTGGCCAAGGTGGTGAAACCCTGTCTCTACTAAAAAATATAACAATTAGCCAGGTGTGGTGGTGCCCACCTATAATCCCAGCTACTAGGAAGGCTAAGGCAGGAGAATCGTTTTAACCCAGGGGGCAGAGGTTGCAGTGAGCTGAGATTGTGCCACTGCACTCCAGTCTGGGTGACAGAGCGAGATTCCGTCTCAATCAATCAATAAAGTATCTATAAGAGACCGGGCACAGTGGCTCACACCTGTAGTCCCAGCACTTTGGGAGGCAGAGGCAGGTGGATCACTTGAGACCAGGAGATTGAGACCAGCCTGGCCAACAAGGCGAAACCCTGTCTCTACTAAAAATACATAAATTAGCTGGGCATGGTGGTACACAACTGTAATCCCAACTACTCAGGAGGCCGAGGCACACAAATAACTTGAACCTAGGAGGGGGAGGCTGCAGTGAGCCGAGATCACACCACTGCACTCCAGCCTGGGCAACAAAGACTCTGCCTCAAAAAAAAAGAAAAAAGGCGGGGCGCGGTGGCTCACGCCTGTAATCCCAGCACCTTGGGAGGCCAAGGCGGGTGGATCACGAGGTCAGGAGATTGAGACCATCCTGGCTAACATGGTGAAACACCATCTCTACTAAAAAGACAAAAAATTATCTGGGCGAGGTGGTGGGCGCCTGTAGTCCCAGCTACTCGGGAGGCTGAGGCAGGAGAATGGCATGAACCCAGGAGGTGGAGCTTGCAGTGAGCTGAGATCGTGCCACTGCACTCCAGCCTGGGCGACAGAGGGAGACTCCGTCTCAAAAAAGAAAAAAAAAGTTGGGGGGGAAGTGTCTATAATAATTAAAATTACCTATTCATGTTAAGCTTCATACTGATTGGGAAGTATTTAACAGGATTATAACAGTTCATTAGAAGAGCGGTTTTACAACTCAAAGTCAGTCTTGAATCCTTCACTTAAGGATTATAGCAGATCAGAACCCACAGAAGGCACAGACCCCCAGCAATAGAATATCTTCTTCCTTAGCACATTACTTCCACATACCTGTCTGATTAAAAATGAAGATTTTCAGTGTTTCCAGTGTTCGATCTGTATGATTAAATCTAGCCATTGGTTTAGCTCCTTGAAATAATAAAATATTAGGAACAGCTACGGTGCCAAACCTGGTAGAAAGGCTACAAGAGAAAGAAGTAAAAAAACCTGAATTTATTATTAATAGAGGGCTTTCTCATACGATTACCATCTCAGAATGGACAAAAATAAATGAGGAAGTTGCATGTGACCTACAGAGATTTCTGACACTTGAAACTTTCGGCTTTTTCATTTGTTTCTGACCTCTTTGCTTATGGGTCATGGCTGGGGGCACTCCTTTTCTGCAATCTGAGTTGCCTTCAATTATAATATGGATCTACCCATGGCACAATTATTCCACTAGCTAAGTTCATGTCTACAGAAACCAGACCAGAAAACTCTAATTCATGGACAAAGCACACTCTGTCAATTTACTTGACAGAAAAAATTTCCAACTCTTCAGAATGCCCATCCCTGTCCCTCAAAAAAAGATCAACTTACAGTAGGCAATTAGTTTGGTAAGCTGGCACAAAGGAGTACATGATCTAACAAACACACCAGGATGTTCACAATTAGGGCAGGATGACTTGTTTGGAAGTAATGTAACTGAGGGGGCTTATTTCACCTTTACATAATACAGACTAGTGGTGATAAGCTCCCAAGTCAAAACACTCGGGGTTGAAGCCTCAGTTCTGCCACTGAACCAGTGTGAACTCTGGGCAGATTATTTAACCTCGCTAAGCCTCAGTTTTCCACATTAGTAAAATAGTAATATTGTATAACCAGGATTTTTTTCTTTTGTATACATGCTGTAACTTAAATATTAACATAAGAAGCAAACATGTCCCAGCCCATATAATAAGCGCAAGAGCCTTAGTCTCCATAATTAAGGCGCCACACCAGGTACAACATGGAGCTGAAGGAAAAAAGAAGAAAGCAGGTTGGGGAGGGAGTTGTGGGAGAGGCAGGAGGGACAGTGTGAGACCCAGAACCAAAGAGCACTGAGTATGCCTGGGGGCAGTGGAGGCCCCACCAAAGCTGGACACTGACGTGATCTGTCCTTCCAATCAGTCTGTTCCCTTGGGCCCAGTCACTTAGATATCACCCAGAAGCCTATATGAAAATTACTCATTTGTTGAGCCACTTCTTTCTTCATCAACAGTTTCAGGTAAACATTGGCAATTATATTCCCACAATGAAAATCAGTGGAATACAATTTTTTTTTGTTTGTTTTTTGAGACAGGGTCTCACTCTGTTGCCCAGGCTGGAGTACAGTCTCACTCTGTCGCCCAGGCTGGAGTACAGTGGCAGGATCATGGCTCACTGTGATCTTGACCTCCCCAGGCTCAGGCAATCCTTCCATCTCAGCCTCCCAAGTAGCTGGGGTACCACAGGTATGTGCCACCATCCTCAGTCAATTTTTTGTATTTTTTTTTGTAGAGATGGGGTTCTGCCATGTTGTCCAGGCTGATCTCAAACTCTTGGGCTCAAGCGATCCTTCTACCTCGGCCTCTCAAAGTGATGGGATTACAGGTGTGAGCCACTGCACCTGGCCTCAAGTACAGAGCAACAGAAGTTTACTCAACTTCATTTTACCACCAATTGACCATTTTTCAGATGTTCTAGATTTATTTACACACAACCTCCTTATTGAGGCTGACCTGCTAAGAAGCATCTGATCTGGAAGAGAAGAACAGTTTATAACTCATGCACAATCGCGGCACTTAGGAGAAACATACCATCTCAACAAAGTTCTCTGTAACTTACTTTACTAAACATTTAAAAAAGACAGACCTCAGCCAGGCACAGTGGCTCACGCCTATAATCCCAGCACTTTGGGAGGCCGAGGCGGGCGGATCACGAGGTCAGGAGTTTGAGACCAGCCTGGCCAACATGGTGAAACCCTGTCTCTTCTAAAAATACAAAATTAGCCAGGCATGGTGGCAGGTGCCTGTAATCCCAGCTACTCAGGAGGCTGAGGCAGGAGAATCACTTGAACCCAGGAGGCGGAGGTTGCAGTGAGCCAAGATCACACCACTACACTCCAGCCTAGGAGACAGAGCGAGATTCCACCTCAAAAAAAAAAAAAAAAAAAAAAAAGACAAGCCTGTCTAGGCTAGTCTAGGCAGCCTAGGACTACTGCATGGCTGTAGTCCTACTACTCAGGAGGTTAAGTCAGGAGGATCCCTTGAGCCCAGGAGTTCAAAGCCAGCCTGGACAAAAACCCAGTGATTGATACACAAGAAATATAAAACAAAGGTAAATGTCATGTTAAAGAGCTAAATTAATTCATTACTTGATCGAGTGCCTACTACAGAACATGACTGCAAGAATAAGTATGGAGGAAAGAAAGAAGGAAAGAGGAAAAGGGAAAAGAAGGAAAGAAAAAGAAAAAGAAAGGAAGAAATCCTGAGTAGACACAAAACAGGGGTGCTAGGAATTAGGCACTTGGGATGGGGATTGAACCTGCGCGTTAAAGTCACAAAGGAATATCCCACTGTGATAGCAATTGTGCTGATTCAGTCTGGCTACAGCCCTCAAAAGTCTTCTGGCCCCTCCCCTGCCATCAGGTGCTATCACCTGCCACCTTTAAATCCACCACACAGAGAACAGCCCACTTTCTTTAAAGGGCCTCCACAAAGTGACAGCTCCCTCAGGAGTATGACAATCCTCAATATTCACTCTTGCCTTGCCTTCAATCCCAGGACAAAGCTCATGTCCCCCTCCTCTGCTTCTAACTTAACTAATTAGGACCTCCAATAACTGCAACCATCAGGCAGGAGGATGGATGTAAACCCCACCCACGGAAGATACCTGCTGTGCTGAGATGCATCCAGTGCCAAAAAGTGAAGAGCTGGAAATGCCCGGGGCAGAGAGTTAAAGTGAGGGGCCAAACTGGCAGAAAAGCGGCACCACGGGGTGTAAAACAGGACTAGAGTACAGTCACTACCGTTTGGGTTCAGAAAATCCATAAGGTCCTGTGGTAAAAGAAACAAGCATTAAAGTCAGCAGTAAAAGTACATTTTTCTGAAAGGATACCCAAGAAACAGGACACACTGCTGCTCCAGGGAGAGAAACGGGTGGGTGGGAGCAGCGAGAGGAGGGACCCTCAGGAAACTTTTGGATTTTGAACCATATGAATCCAGGAATCAGCAAAAAAGTACGATCAAAAACTACCAATTTTTTTAAGTCTTGCTGAATTAAGCAGAAAGTTTTAAACTTCCTCTGCACTTTCCTAATATTACAACAGTTATTTTAATATTTTTCATAATTCATCATTTCAAATACAGGCATACCTCATTTGACTGCATTTCACTCCACTGCACTTTGCAGACATTGTATTTTTTGCAGATTGAAGGTTTGTGGCAACTCTGCATCGAGTAAGTTTTCAAATAGCGTGTGCTCAATTTTGTGTCTGTGTCACATTTTGGTAATTCTTGCAATATTTCAAAGTTTTTCATTATTATTATATCTGTTATGGTGATCTATGATCAGTATCTTTGATGTTACTGTTGTCACTGTTTTGGGGTGCCACAAGCTGTACCCATAGAAGATAGTGAACTTTATCAATAAATGTCTAGTTCTGACTGCTCCACCGACCAGCTGTTCCACATCTCTCTCCCTCTCCTCTGGCCTCTCCCTCAGACATAACAATATTGAAATTAGATGAATTAATAACCCTGCAGTGGCCTCTGTTTAAGTGAAAGGAAGAGTTGCACAGCTCTCATTGTAAATCAAAGCCAAAAATGATTGATTAAGCTTAGTGAGGAAGCCATGTCGAATGCCAACATAGGATACAGGCTGAAAGCTAGGCCTCTTACACCAAACAGCCACGTTATAAACGCAAAGGAAAAGTTTTTAAAGGAAGTTAATGTGCTCCTCCATCCAGTGCAGTGACCTCTGATGCTTCAAAATAAAAATAAAAATAAGTGCTACTCAGTGAATACACAAATGATAAGAAAGCAAAACAGCGTTATTGCTCATATGGAGAAAATCTTAATGCCATGGATAAAGATCAAACCAGTTACAACATTTAAGCCAAAGCCTAAATCCAGAGCAAGGCCGTCTCTTCAATTCTACAAAGGCTGAGAGAAGTGAGGAAGCTGCAGAGGAAAAGTCTGAAGTTAGCTGGGGTTGGCTCATGAGGTTTGAGAAAGAAGCTGTCTCTAGAACATAAAAGTGCAAGGTGAGGCAGCAAGTGCTGATAGAGAAGCTACAACATAGTAACATCAAAGACCAATGAAAAAAAAAAAGAGAGAGAAGCTGCAACAACTTACCCAGAACATCTAGCTAAGAGAATTGATGAAGGTGGCTATACTCAACAACCAATTTTCATGTAGATAAAACAGCCTTCTATCGGAATAAGATGGCTCCTAAGACTTTCATAGCTAGACAAGAGATGTCAATGCCTGGCTTCAAAGGACAGGCGGACTCTTTTTAGAGGCCAATGCAGCTGGTGTCTTATTTATTTATTTGACAATAAGTCTTATTTATTTATTTATTTGACAAGGTCTTTCTCTGTCACCCAGGCTGGAGTACAGTGGCATAATCATGGCTCACGGCAGCCTCAACCTCCTAGGTTCAAGCAATCCTGCCTCAGTCTCCCAAGTAGCTGGTGCCCACCACCACGCCTGGCAAATTTTTGTACTTTTTGTAGAGACAGGGTTTCACCATGTTCCCCAGGCTGGTCTGGAACTCCTAGGTTTAAGCAATCCACCCACCTTGGCCTCTGAAAGTACTGGGATTACAGGTATGAGCAACCGCAGGGCCAATGCTCACTGCTCATTGCCCATTCTGAAAATCCTAGGGCCTTTAAAAATTATGCTAAATTTACTTTGCCAGTGCTCTAGAAAAGGAACAACAAAGCCTGGATGACAATATATCTGTTTACAGCATGGTTTCCTGAGTATTTTAGGCCCACTGTTGAGACCTACTGCTCAGAAAAAAAGATTCCTTTCAAAATATTATACTCATTGACAATGCATCTGGTCACCCAAGAGTTCTGGTGGAGATGCACAAGGAGATGAATGTTGTTTTCAGGCCTGCTAACACAGTATCCATTCTGCAGCCCACAAATCAAGGGGGGATTTCAACTTTTAACTCTTATTATTTAAGAAATATATTTCAGGCCGGGCGCGGTGGCTCAAGCCTGTAATCCCAGCACTTTGGGAGGCCGAGGCGGGTGGATCACGAGGTCAGGAGATCGAGACTATCCTGGCTAACATGGTGAAACCCCGTCTCTACTAAAAATACAAAAAACTAGCCGGGCGTGGTGGCGGGCGCCTGTAGTCTCAGCTACTTGGGAGGCTGAGGCGGGAGAATGGCGTGAACCCGGGAGGCGGAGCTTGCAGTGGGCCGAGATCATGCCACTGCACTCCAGCCTGGGAGACACAGCGAGACTCCGTCTCAAAAAAAAAAAAAAAAAAAAAAAAAAAAAAA